>NC_052514.1:3212803-3492802 GCF_014356525.2 Nilaparvata lugens | reverse complement strand
TGGCAAGCCTAAGCCAATCATAGTGCATAGAAATAGCACCAAGAAGGTGATCGTTTGAAGCAACACATGTTAATCTATTATCAGACAACAACTGCCTTATCATTTATGCTAGCACATGTACATTGTATGAGAGAAACTATGTCTAGAAGATTAAGCAGTTAAGAATTACCTAAATTGAATTATTATTGTAACTAAAGGAATTATATTCTACTGCTTGCCACTGACGTCATGTCTACGTCACAAGCGTTCTACCAATGGCAAATTTTTATGCAAATTTATTACATCGAGATTCTCAGAAGAAAGGTCTAGCCAAGAAGCTGAGAGAAAGGACAGCACTTCCCTTTTGAAATCCTCACCGTGCAGATCTCTTTTTATAGTTACCAAGACCTATTTGTGAAAATTTCTTGTTCGATTTTAAATGTTCTATTTGTGAGCCGATATTTTAGGCCAATCTATTTGTTATTTGTAAATTTCTGTTTTCATCAATCGATAAATTTAAAAGCTTAAAGGAAATTATCCCTTAATTAATTCGGTGAAGGAGATATTTAAATTAACATTCCCCACGTGCTGAAACCGAAGCCTGGATTGCCGCCGATCAAACGATTTTTGATCTAAAGAAGAAAACCACGACCGCCAAGGAAATTCACGTGAGTTATAAGTTTTAAAAGGGGCCCCAATCTACGCTTCGAAAAATATTTCAGTGCAGAAACATAAATTTTTTCTTCGTTAAACTATTGGCCACGCCGACAAGCGCTTTTAGTTATTAAGAGCCTAAATTTATTCAATATTTAATTCATACGAACTTGTAGTTGATTAGCTATCCTCCGCTGCCTGAACCACGACCCCGAACATTTTTAAAATATTTTATAATTCATTTTTCACTATTTTTTCAAAATTGTTCAATTTTATCAATCGTAAAATTCTGTTGAATCACGCATGGTATCATGCAAGCACAAGAAAATTTTTAACTATTCTGTTAATGCCTAATTATTATCAACCTGTAAATCAAATTCTGAACCTGCACTGTATGATTGCATATTTTATTGTAATATATTTCAGTTTTGTTAATTCGCTTTCTGAGTTCGATTATTTCTTAAGCCTGTCAATTATTGTGTCTGATACGTTCTATATCATCAAGAACCGATCGAATACGATCGTTGGAATAATTGAATTAAGCTGGATATTGGAACAGATCTAAGTGGATATAGCGAGTGGGGTCAGATCGAGATATTCATTCTTTGTCCTTACCTGCTCATATATCAGCTTTTATCTGTTACCTACCTCGACTTAGGAGCGAACACATCAATTGTACAGCAGATGCAGCCGGAGATCATATAGATTCCTACAATAGAGCTTAAAACCCGACAAGACTCTGTTCTCGAAGTATATTCTGAACGATATTTGGTCCAAATACCGTATCTTAATCCTTCAGAACTTATTAGAGACGCAGTCCCGTAAATATCTACATCGGGATTTTTGCTCGACCTGTATGATTTTGTATGCTCATTCTTCACAGGTAATAATTTTAAGGTATCCGTCTTCAGTGTTTAGCGATCGCTACACTGCTTATAAAAATTTCATCACTATACAATTTGTCATTAGAAGAATCAAGGGTGAGCGAGCGTTTAGGCCTCCCGCGATTCCGACAATTGTATTGAATCTTGTAGTGAATCAATCAGTCTGGTGTACATTCAGCGTCCACGCACGCAATTACAAAATTTATAGCCGCTACACCATTGACTCAGTACAAGATTCACTCTACATGTGTGAAGCCGTTAAAAAACGCACCACATGATTTGCCGGCCCAACGTGAGGCATTTAGATACAGCACTACATGATTTGGCAAATCTCTCTACATATGTGAGGCGAGTAAAATACCGCACCACAGTATAAATGTATGTTTTGAGTGTGTGACTTGGGAGAATTGGAATTGGAAAAAGAAGGAACGGGGAATTTGGGTTGGGAGGAAATAGAGAAATTGATGGGGAAGAGATGGTAGTAGAAGTAAGGAGATGAATAGTGTATTCATCACATATCGGATTTTTCAAATAGTCATTGTTTCGACTCGTCTCCCAATTACCTATTTAAAATATCCTGGGGGCTTTTGTGTGATGAATCTTTCAAATAGATCTCATGAAAAGAGAGAAAAAATTGTGATTACCTTTTAAAATGAAAGAATTGCTAAAGGAATAGTTAGCGACGACCGAGCGATAAAGCTTACTTATCAGTAACTGTATATTGATAAGAGTACCGTTCTGTACTGAATATTTTCTAGGAAATTATTCAATAAAATTATAATTATTTTGCAAATAAAGCACAAATTATTTATGAATCGCTCACTGATTTTGAGGTTACACTTTGTTTACTATCGATCAGATGTTTTTAAAACAGTTCGAACGCAGCTGACTGATTCAAAGTATTGTCAAATGTCACGCTGGCTTCACGTAAGATATAATACCATCTCTAAAAATCAAAACTATCAATAAAGACCAAGAATTTCAAATAAAAAAATAAAATGTATGTATTATCGTGAAATTATTTATTATTTAAGAAATATATTATATGTCAGGTCTTATTGTAACTAAATAGGTCATAGCATGAAATTATATTATTGATAAAACGGCAGAAATTAATTATAACAGTCTCAAACCTAATAAAAATTGTATAAGAATATTAATTTATTAATGATTAATTCAACTGAACACATGGTAATTAAATCTCTTTGGCAAGCCTAAGCCAATCATAGTGCATAGAAATAGCACCAAGAAGGTGATCGTTTGAAGCAACACATGTTAATCTATTATCAGACAACAACTGCCTTATCATTTATGCTAGCACATGTACATTGTATGAGAGGAACTATGTCTAGAAGATTAAGCAGTTAAGAATTACCAAATTGAATTATTATTGTAACTAAAGGAATTATATTCTACTGCTTGCCACTGACGTCATGTCTACGTCACAAGCGTTCTACCAATGGCAAATTTTTATGCAAATTTATTACATCGAGATTTCAGAAGAAAGGTCTAGCCAAGAAGCTGAGAGAAAGGACAGCACTTCCCTTTGAAATCCTCACCGTGCAGATCTCTTTTATAGTTACCAAGACCTATTTGTGAAAATTTCTTGTTCGATTTTAAATGTTCTATTTGTGAGCCGATATTTTAGGCCAATCTATTTGTTATTTGTAAATTTCTGTTTTCATCAATCGATAAATTTAAAAGCTTAAAGGAAATTATCCCTTAATTAATTCGGTGAAGGAGATATTTAAATTAACATTCCCCACGTGCTGAAACCGAAGCTGGATTGCCGCCGATCAAACGATTTTGATCTAAAGAAGAAAACCACGACCGCCAAGGAAATTCACGTGAGTTATAAGTTTTAAAAGGGGCCCCAATCTACGCTTCGAAAAATATTTCAGTGCAGAAACATAATTTTTTCTTCGTTAAACTATTGGCCACGCCGACAAGCGCTTTAGTATTAAGAGCCTAAATTTATTCAATATTTAATTCATACGAACTTGTAGTTGATTAGCTATCCTCCGCTGCCTGAACCACGACCCCGAACATTTTTAAAATATTTTATAATTCATTTTTCACTATTTTTTCAAAATTGTTCAATTTTATCAATCGTAAAATTCTGTTGAATCACGCATGGTATCATGCAAGCACAAGAAAATTTTTATCCTTTATTGGAATCGAACTCATTAAAATTTAATAATAATTCAATTCAGACATCTTACAATCTGACCAGTTCAACTTGATATCAATCATATCAGACTATTTTAAGGTTTCATACAATGACATTCATTCAATTAGGTAATATTTGACTGCATTTCGTTGTATAAAACATCAAAATACATCGCAGATCGGATTGGATCAAGAAACCATGATCATTAATATTATCTTATTGATATCGCAACACATTTTGAAATACTCTAATTACATCAAGTTCTTGGCCCCATCATGAGAAGTCGAAATTACAGAGTAAAAATCTGGTGTGATGCACTCACACAACTTTCCTTGCTTTTATGAAAATTGATCAACTGACGCTAGTTTTCCCGCGCATCTCAGGTCTACTTTTCTAAGATCTGAGCCAGCTGGTGACAGGACAATAGCGCTGCAGACACACTAAGTCTGCTATCTCTTCATAGTGAATGATTTAATTGAATCAACAGTTGCCAACAGTTTGCAATTGAATAATTACATTTTTCTCGAATTTCGAGCTTATTTTCAATTTTAGGTGAAAATGCTACTGAACATTAATTGTAGAGATTTTATGCTCAATCTTTTCCACTCGAAATTTTCTGTTTAAATATTATCTGAAGCCTGATAATTGAGAATTCAAAATCAAACTTTGCATAGATGGGGCGGAGCTCCTGAAATTTTTACAGATATGGGACTTGTGACAGTTGATAGAGCTTATCGATGACTATTCTAGGTATGACTTTAATCAAAATCGTTGGAGCCGTTTTCGAGGAAATCGCGAAAAACCCTGTTTTTGACAACATTTTCGCCATTTTAGTCGCCATCTTGAATCGCATTTGATCGAAATTGTTCGTGTCGGATCCTTATAGTGTAAGGACCTTACGTTCCAAATTTCCGTTAATTGGGAGATGAGATATCGTGTACACAGACGCACATACACTCATACACTTACACCACACACACACAACACACACACACACACACACACACACCACACACCACACACACACACACACACACACACACACCACACACATGCAGACCAATACCAAAAACCAGTTTTTTGGACTCAGGGGACCTTGAACGTATAGAAATTTAGAAATTGGGGTACCTTAATTTTTTTCGGAAAGCAATACTTTCCTTACCTATGGTAATAGGGCAAGGAAAGTAATAATATTAATATTCCATCCATAT
Source organism: Nilaparvata lugens (assembly GCF_014356525.2). Lineage (NCBI taxonomy): Eukaryota > Metazoa > Arthropoda > Insecta > Hemiptera > Delphacidae > Nilaparvata > Nilaparvata lugens. The sequence continues at coordinate 3,487,904 of NC_052514.1, read as the reverse complement.
CTCAACATATCTCAATCTAATCTTATCATAACTGTGGATCTAATCACGTTATAGCTACAGTGACTATAAATAAATCTTATAGTCTCTGCAGTTGTAGCCCACATCATAAGAAATCAAAATCCACGAACTGAAACTCCCCATCTAATCAAGTTTCCGACGATTTAATATTTAATTGGATTGGAGCGCTAGGGTGACTACACTAACTCATTCCTACACCAACTACACTTCTACACTAACTAGCTTCGGTGATGAACAATCTCACTAGATTACAATCTTAGAGCCACGTGTAGAAACTTGACTTGGCGTAACTTTGGAGGTTATGTTAGGTTAGGTGGTTGTTTTAGGGTGGGTGGAGTTAAGGGGTTCCCGGGGGACATGTAGAACATGTTAACTGGTGACTTGATCACTAGTCATTATCACGTGTCTCTCTCTTCCTCTTACACACTCTTTCTTTCTTCCTCTTACACACACACTCCCTCTCTCTTCTTTCTGTCTCACCCTCGCTCTCTTTCTCTCTCTTGAACCTCTCTCTTTCCAGAAAACATCTCAATTCACGGGCTTGTTCGGAGAGAATTTGTAAAATATTGAGTAGTCGTTACTACTGAAAGATTCATCTTTCAGATTCATTCATTCATTCATTTATTCATTCATTCATTCATTCATTCACCTTTAGATTCACCTTTTAGATTCATTCATTCACATTTAGATTCACCTCTCAAGATTCACCTTTTAAATTCATTCATTCATTCATTCACCTCTAGATTCACCTCTTAAGATCCACCTTTTAGATTCATTCATTCACCTCTAGATTCACCTCTTAAGATCCACCTTTTAGATTCATTCATTTACCTTTAGATCCACCTCTTAAGATTCACTCATTCATCCATTCATTCACCTTTAGTTTCACCTCTTAAGATTCACCTTTTAGATTCATTCATTCATTCAATCACCTTTAAATCACCTCTTAAGATTCACCTTTTAGATTCATTCATTCAATCACCTTTAAATTCACCTTTTAGATTCATTCATTCAATCACCTTTAAATTCACCTCTTAAGATTCACCTCTTAGATTCATTCATTCACCTTTAGATCCACCTCTTAAGATTCACTCATTCATCCATTCATTCACCTTTAGATTCACCTCTAAAGATCCACCTTTTAGATTCATTCATTCACCTTTAGATCCACCTTTTAAGATTCGCTCATTCATCTATTCATTCACATTTAGATTCACCTCTTAAGATCCACCTTTTAGATTCATTCATCCACCTTCAGATTCACCCGAATATTAACTTTCACTTTGAGATTCATGTTTTAGTTGTAATAGGATATCAGTCATAAAAAGCGTGTCCTCAATCATTATATTATCATGTGTAGTCAACATGTATGTATAAATAAATATTATTTGATGTTCGAACCTGAGGCAGGCTGTCTCGACCCAGTACGTACTGACATCTGCCGGCAGAAATTCGAATTACATTGACCAATCAGGAGCGAGTAGGCGGGGCTTGTGGTGTAAACTTGTCACCAATCTTTCCTGTGATTGGTTTGTCGAACATCAAGTATTCTTAATTCAATCCTTTCTTCATGTAGTTATTATTGTATTGTATTGCTCATCTTAAATCTGAATCTGATCCTAAGTTATGTCTTCCAAATAATTACAGTTGATGATTGAAAATTGAAATTTTGATAATGACTCTATCATTTTGATTATCATTTTGATTATCATTTTGATCGATTAACTGCAGCATTAATAATTCAATGTTGAAGAATTTCAAGTTCAAATTGAATGTTCAAGAATTTGAAGTGGTGCTAATGTCTCAATTTGATTTTGGTTGACTACAGTTGTTAAAATCATTACGGTATTTTCCAGAAATTTCATCTCCTCAAGGCTTCATTATTAGATCCATCAACTTAGTTATGTTTGAAATGGAATAAATAAATAAATAACCTACAGGAATATTACAATGTTTGAATGTTTGGAGCTGGAAATCTTCGTAAATGTCTCTTCAAAATCCAAGTTTCCCGTCTTATGATAAAATTTTATGACACCATTCCAGTGCCATGGCTATATAGTACTACCCTCTTTTATTTCTATTGAGAAACTTCCACCTTCTTTGAATCTATGTAAATCCTACAGTGTATTTTATGTCACCTCAGTCCTTCAATTCAATAGTTATATCAGATCTAGGTGTAACAAGTTCACGAAATAGTCCTTGAAAAGAGGTAATATTTCACTATGTCTGTATGTGTATTCAAGCAATAACAATAAATTGGTATTAGAATTTGTAAGATCCATTTGAAACTGCAGCGTTCCTTGTTAACATCCCTCTGATACTGTACTCCCAATTCAACCAAATCTGTCAGTTTGAAATGAATGGAATAGATTAGGAGAAAAACTGAGAGAATCGACCAAAATTTTTCGAGAAAAATGGGAAAGTTACTGAGAAAGTGAAAGCGGAGAATACGGTGAGAAAGGGGGATGAAAGAGGAAATGTGTAGTTCAATAATATTTCTGTTACTCCTCATTATATTGTTCTCTTCTCCACTTTATCTCCAATTTGTTCTCCTTCCTTTCTTTCTTCTCCTATACCTCTACTATCCGTTTTCTTATTCATCCATTTTTATCACATTATTTTCTACTCACTTTTCATCGAAATGGTTCTCATTCTTTATTATCTCTGATTTTTCTTCACTTGTCCGCTCTCAAATTATAGTTTCTTTTCATAGCCTCTTTGACGCTTCTCATCTACAACCTCTCTATATTTCCCCTTTCTCTTTTCCACGTTATTCACATCTCCCATTCCTCTTACTCTCCCCTCTTACTTTATCTCTATCGTATTCCTTTTTGTCTCCTCATTGTCGTTTATCTCAGTTTACTTTGTGAATTCCTCATAAACTTTGTACTGCACAACTCATCTTATCTTGAATGAAACTTAATTGGCAAAAAGTACAAACAAATGAAGAAGGAAATAAGAGAGATGAAGGACAGATGGAGGGTTTAAATGTCCAATCTGAGATCAGTAGGAGAATGGAGAAGAGAGAACAAGGAGAGAGAACAATGCCAATGAACAAGAGAACAAAGAACGAAAACAAAGTCTAATCGAAATCAAGAAGAAGAGTGAACAAGAACAAAATCAATTTGAAATCAATCAAGAATCATGAAAAAAATAACAAGAAAGAACTTTTTTTCAATAAATTGAATAAACAAGAATAAAAAAACGACAAAAAAGGTATGAGAGTTTTAATTAGGATACAAATAGCTTATAGAATGGGACAAATTAGAGGTGAAATGGGAATCATTAGCCAGGCACTTCTGAGAGCAGAGTCTACAGTGAAATTGACTTCAACGCTTGAATAGTAAGCATACATGTTTTTCTATAATTCATTCTGACAGTTTTAAGTGAATGTGGGAGCTACTACAGGCTTTATTGGTGAGATGTGAGCTATTGCTCTGGTGCATTGTACCCTAACAGCATTATTAATTATCATCATTGTAGTCAGATTTCAGTAGCTGACTAGCTCACAAAAACAATTTGTAGCCTATCGTTAGTCGCTGAATGGATTCTCATTCTTCTTCTTCTTCTTCTTCTTCTACTCCTTCCTCTACTCCTTCTTCTCCTTCTTCTCGTTCTCCTCCACGTTCTCCTTCATTCTGAACTTCTAGTTTTTTTTCTCTCCTTATACTTATTCTCCCCCTTCTCTTCCTCTTGTTTGTCTCATTGATTTATTTATTCCAATTCATATCCTTTTCTTTCCCTTCAGTGTCGGTTCTTCTTCCTCTTCTTCTTCTTCTTCTTCTTCTTCTTCTTCATCATGTTTTTGTTCTTCTTCTTCCTCTTTTACTTCTCCACCTTCACCCCTTCTCCTCCTCCTCCTCCTCCTCCTCCTTCCCTCCTCCTCCTCCTCATCCACCACCTCCTACTGCTCTTTCTCCACAATCTTCTTGTTCTTTAACATTTCTCTTCTTCATGTTCGTCCCACTCATTCATTTCTTCCAAATCTTCTCCTTCTCTTTCTCTTTTTTCTGGCTCTTCTTCTTTCTTTCCTTCTCTTCCTGTTCTCGTCTTTAGTATCCTCTTGAGCGTCGTGTTCTCCTTTCTCTCTTCTTTTTCTTCCACTTCTCGTTCTTCATCTTCTCGTTCTTCCTCTTCTTCGTGACCTTCTGCTTCTTGTACATCTGTCAGGCATTCAGAATCTATGTTGAGCACTAATGTTCACTCATTTGAATTGAATTCGGCCCTCGCTTTCGGTCTGCCCTCTGAATTGTTCTGGCCAACAAAGAAAATCATTTGCCTCGCTCAACACTCTACAAATCGTTCCACTCCGTGGTGGAAAGTCAGCGTGGAAAAACCACTGACGAATGATGGCGAATAATTTTGCAGTTTTCCGACTAGTGGAAAAGCGCAGGTTTCAGGATAAATTAACTAGTGTTTCCGAAATTCCTTCATGATGAATATGAATACTAACAACAATTACAGATGGAATTAAATAGAGAATGCATTTGTTCAAATGCTAATTAATATATAATTATTATTTAACGAAAATCGCAAGTAAATGCTGCAAATCACCCCGAAGACCTCTGCTACTGCAGACATTGACAACAGGTTTAACAGCCAGATGGAAATTCGATGAGAACTACTATCCAAGAATTTTGGATAGTCCAAAAATCCAAAATCCAAAATCCAAAATCCAACTACTATCCAAAAATTTTGGATAGTAGTTCTCATCCTGTTAAACCTGTTAAGCCTGTTGTCAATGTCTGCAGTAGCAAAGGTCTTCGGGCTGATTTGCAGCATTTATTTGGGATTTTCGTTAAATAATAATTATATTAACAACAATATTTAATAATTAATTTAGAAGGTGAATTACCAAAAACTTGAGACTAAAGAGTTGAAATCTAGAAACTTGAAACTATAAAATTGAAAACCAGAATCTACCCAATTACTAAACTAACAATATGTAACTATAAAGATCTCGAAAAATTTTCATAAATAACTATGGACTGTATCATAACTACGAGTAAAGTATTCAATTAATAGAGAATATGTTGCTTAGAACTTTGTTCTTTATCAAGCTAGTATGAAATAGTTATTTGTATATCTAGAGTGAAAAGTACGACTTTTTCTCCCTGAGGGAAAAAGTTTGAAGCCCGAGGCGAAGCCGAGGGCAACAATTTTCCTGAGGGAGAAAAAGTATTTTCGCTCGTGATGTACACAACATTTTTCCTCCATCTACATTTTTTATAGGAACTGCAAATAAAATCATTCTAATAACTCACGTATTGGTGACAATGTTTCCTAACAGCATAACCTAAAATCTAAAACCTAAAAACCGGTCGTCTGATTGGCACTGCCGATTGCGCTATCTAAAAGTTGTAACAATTATATCAGCTGGGCAGCTACCAAAAATGGCTGACTCCAGATCACGCGGTTCAGATTTGAATTGCAGATCAAAAATATTTGTTGGCTGGTATTTTGAATAGAATAAAATATTTTAAAAATTGTATAAATTTCTATAGTCAACTAATATTAAGAATATCATATCATACAAACATATATTTCATGAGTTGATCAAATTTCTGGTTGTGGTATTGATTTCAGTTGACTCAATGACATACACCTCTATTATGCTTTCTCATCTGAGCTTAGACCTTCTAACCTATTACCATGCAAGTTTTTAATATAGAGATGCTTCCCATGTTATTTAAATGGAGTCAGTTTTACTCCCTAGGGAGTTTTTCTGTTTTTTACTACCGAGAGCGAAAAAGTGACACTTCAGTATTATGTTACAGGGAGTAAAGTTAGTACTTTAGAGAGTAGGTGGAGGAAAACATAGTATTTCTTTACCAATCATGCCAGGTAACATTTTATTAGACCTAGGTCTAGTGAATTATCATTTACCGAATGACCGGAGAAATTTTCCAGGTTTATACGATTTACAACCTCCACGCAATATCTAACAAAAGGTAAATTTTACGGGTTGGTAGTCGATCAACACTGCAGAATTTTACAACTCATGTTATGAGTGTAATACAGCCAACAAATGGATTTGATGGCGGCGTTTTATATGAGAGGTACAAGGTACAGGGTTATTGTCAGTCCATCATGAGATTGCTGACTGGCTTTTATGAGCGAATATGGCTAGTAATAAAACAATTGTGACGAGAGAGAGTGAGAGAGAGTGAAAGGATTATGTAGAGGGATAGAAGAGCATGAGTGAGAGTGAGAAGGTGAAGGAGATCTTTTGTTGGAGGATACGGTTTGGCTGAGAGATATCAGCAGAGACAAATGCTCCTTTACTCTATGATATTAGACTTTACTCTATGGTAACAAATCATATGATTTTTACTCTAGTGTCGTAAACAGGGAGGATAGAAGAATCAGTAATAATGAGAGGTGGAAAGAGAGAGGAAAAGCTTTGATGGGGGAATGATTTGGTTGAAAGATATTGGAGTGTCGTGATCATAGAAAGACTGTGAGAAAGATCAAAAAACCGGACTATGAGAGACTATGAAAAATGATTCAGATTCAGATTCCTTTATTCATGTGTTTTACAAGTGTAAGGGTTTTAATATTATGTCCCTGTTTTAGGGAACATGTGCAGCGGATTTTTTATTGTTTATCATTATGCCAGTTAGGAATAGGAAAGAGGATAGAGGTGCCTAAATTGTTTTGAGCAATTATCTCAAAGAGCTCGGCTAGAGCTGCCTTATCTATTTAGTTACTTATATGTTAGTTGGCAGATAGCAGGGTTGAAACTTTAGTTTATTTTAAAACTGGACAATATTTTTGATATTTTCACATACAAAAAAATGGATCGTTACACAAGATTCAACTTATGTTCAAGCGTTAAAAATAAGGACATACAGAACTAGCGCCCAGCGGTCAGATGGGAGTGATACATGGCTCCGATACACACGTACACTGTTTACGTCGTGACGTCATCACTGCCAGTCACATTATTTGTCTGTCTCTCTCTCACTCTCTCTGGAAGTGATAACGGTATATAAACTTTCCGACAACCATCTGCTTTATAACGACCATTCCTTCCTATTCGACTCCAAAAGTGCTCCATTGATTTAGCTCGACTTGTGACGAATTTTGAAATCATGAATACATCGAATTTCCAACTCTGACAGTATCAGTATGTTGAAAAGGTTGACGACCGGGAATCCCCCGGTTTGTCAAAACCACACCACCCCATCAACTCTTCGATAATTAGCACAGTCTGACTCTTTCAGGCTGTCAACCATGAGTGAGAAAATGAACATTGCTAATATGTTTGCTACGCTGAGTGACGGAGATTCAAAGTTATTAGTGTTTGAAGGTTTCAAGTATTCAAAAATATATCTTTATCTATCACCCACATTGTCTTTGTCATTAAAAGAAAATTCAGAAATGGAAAGTCAAAAGATTAGAATGAACGATTGAGACGATGTGTCTGCTAGAACCAATTTCACAGAGATTATTCATTCAAGATGACTGTATCTTAATGAATGATTGTTCGTACAATCATGGTTCTAGCCCTATCTTTCAATATCAATTGGAATGTAATTATAGGATAGAAATAATTTATCTCATTAACTTGGCTAATATGTTGTCATAATAGAGTAGTGTTTTGCTTGAAGCTTCCTCAGGATACTGTAGTGAATTGGAATCTCGCTCCTTTAGTCGGAACGTAATGTCGGCTGCTAGTGAGAGCGAAAGGCATCACTCGTGATGACGTCACGAACGTTCACTTTGTTACGTTCCGATGAACTGAAAGTTTTGATGAACTGAAAACTTTACGTTTTGAAGTTGCCTACCTGTACTGTTCTTGATCAACTAAGATATTGATGGCGTTAATGTCATCAGTTCATACTACAATGAAACTAGTCCATATATATAATTATGTAGTGTCAATAGTCACTATATAGTTTCTATCTAGTCTTATATCTAGTATATTTCTGCTATATCTAGTCTATAGGAGATCTTGATCCAGAAACCAAAGTCCCATTCCATGAGAAAATACAAACTAATAATATTAGTAGTTAACTAGTTATTAGAATTGGAGATTACTAAAATATTAGTTTGTACAGATATTAGCTTATAATATCTTTATATAAGGTTTTTTATATTTGTAACATTTTATTGTGTTTTATTTGGTTCATAATTCTTTGTAATTTTGTTTTGTGTGTGTTTTTTTAATAAATAATAGTATTAATATTATATTGAGGTATTTCCTCATCCAACAGGGGCCCTGGTTATCCAACTATTGTATATACTACTGCTGGTTATTATATGACTGAATAATGGGACCCTCAGCTCCCGTAATACGTGAACCATATTTATGCCAAATTCCGATTACAATGAAGCCATTACTACAATCTTTGGTATCAGTGCCAAAATATTCGGAATTTACTGATGGGATTTGGACCAATTCTAATAAATTGGTAATAATAAATTCAAATTCTCTCTCATTCTCCGTTTTCCTCATCGCTCTCTCTTTCTCATACATCCTCTATCTCTCTCTTCTCATTTTTCTGTGTCTTTCTCTCTCAATCTACTCATATGTTTCTCCTTTTCTCTCTTTTCCTCATTCTCTTCAGTTGTCTCTCTTCCCAATTCTCTTTCGTTCTTCTTCTTTTCCCCTTCTCTCTCTCACACACACACCCTTTATCTGACTCTTCTCATTTTTCTTTCTCTCTCTCTCAATCTACTCATATATTTCTCCTTTTCTCTCTTCTCCACATTCTCTTCGTTTGTCTCTCTTCCCAATTCTTTCTCGTTCTTCTTTCCCCCTTCTCTCTCTCACACACACCCTTTATCTGACCCTTCTCACTTTTCTTTCTTTCTCTCTCTCTCTCTCTCTCAATCTACTCATATATTTCCCCTTTCCTCTCTTCTCCTCATTCTATTCAGTTGTCTCTCTTCCCAATTCTCTCTCGTTCTTCTTCCCCCCTTCTCTCTTTCACACACACACACCTTTTATCTCTCTCTTCTCATTTCTCTCTCTGTCTCTGTCTCTCTCTCTCTGTGTATCTGTCTCTCTCTCTCTCTCTCAATCTTTTCATTTGTCTCTCTCCTCATATTTTTAAAAGTCTCTGGATCTCTCGGTTTCTTCTCTCCACTCTCTCTCTCTCTTTCGATCTCTTCATCTGCCTCTGCTCTATCTCTTCATCCCATCATTTACCTTTATTCCTCCCTATCTTCACTTGCTTATCTTCACTTATACTGGCTTTGTCACTCTCTTTCATATCTCTCTCTCTCTCTCTCTCTCTCTCTCTCTGTCTTTCTCTCTCTCTTTCTCTTTTAATATTCAATATTTTTAATATTCTTTCCGAAGAATGGACATCGATTTATGTAGATGCATAACAATATAATTATCTATAGTTACAAATTACTTTTTCATATCATATACAGTTCAATAATTATTCTCTTAGTCTATATTATGTAAATTCATCTATAATTTTTCTGTATTGTAAGCTATTGTATATAAGTGTATAAGCCATTATATATTGTAATCCACATAAATAAAGTACTCAGTCAATCAATCAATCCCTCTCTATCTCAATCTACTGATATGTTTCTCCTTTTGTCTCTTCTCCTCATTCTCATCAGTTGTCCCTCTTCCCAATTCTCTCTCGTTCTTCGTTTCCCCTTCTCTCTTTCACACACCCTCTATCTCTTCTTTTTTCTCCTCTCACTCTCTCTCTCTTTTTAAGGATTGTGTGGCGGAGAGGACCAAGAGTCCTAACTCCGCCCTAATAGAGGCAGATAATCTATCAATTTATCACTCTCTCTGTCTCTCTCTTTCTCTGTTTCTCTCTCTCTCTCTCTTTCTCTTTATCTCTCTCTTTCACTCTTTCTCTTTATCTCTCTCTTCATCTCTCTCTCTATCTCTCACTCTCCTTTCTCTCTGACTCTCACTTCCTCTTTTCCTCTGTTCATCTGCAGTTTTGCCAACTCAGCTGTTTTGTTAAAAGCGGCAATGACGTATTTCACTGGCGTATGCTTGACTGGTATAAATACCGTACACTGTGTAATGAGCGCGTCTCCCATCTGAAGCTGTTTTGAAATTATTTGAAAGTTGTAAAACATTTCTATCGCCGCTATTTGGCAAGCTGTGAATAGTTTGGTCCACGTGAAATTTATTGCCTCATTGAGATTCACTCTAAACTGTCATCATCAGTTTCAGGGGTAGCATTGATGTTATACATTAAGAATCTTGTCAGAATCTCAGAAATTGCAGCATCGTTTTGAATGGGGGTCAAATTTGTGTTTTTCGTAGAAGTGGTAGTAAATTTGGGAATTTCTCTCAACAAATTTCGTGATTTATGACGAGCTATGCTATAACTTTTGGTAGTAATTGTGAGATTGTGTTTGAGCTGATGAGTTATTGAAAGTAAGTTGAAACACTGTAGAGGAACTTTAAAGCAACTGAACTGTTTTGAAGAAAAGCTTATCGTTTGAAATCTTTCATCAAAGTCTGAATAATCGTTTCACTTCTTCATCTTCTTACTTCATCTATATCTTCATCTTCATCTTCTATTATTCATCTTTTTACTTCATCTACTTAGTCTACTACTTGTTCATCATAGTTGGAACAAAGTAACGAATTGAACTTAACTTTAAATTATCTAGTCTGTTCTCAAAACAGTTTATTCTTTCAGTTCTTTACTAGAGCCACGATTAATTTCGAACATACTCTATTTTGTCTACTTTTTCTTTCTGTATATTATTTTATCTACAAGTTTTCTTCGCCTACTCCGTCTAGATCATACAACGCAATTCTTCTCATTTAGTCAGTAAGAAGACGAAGTATTATCCTGAATTAGTTCATGTGGTTCCAATCACTCAAACAAGTACTTTTAATAATGTTCAATCGAGTTACAAATTCTTTGTAGCAGGATAATTCCACATTTCAGAGACTATATTGTATATTTTCTATTAAAACACTCATTGAAAATTGTTTGTTTTTTACTTTCCTTGCCCTATTACCATAGGTAAGGAAAGTATTGCTTTCTGAAAAAAACTAAGGTACCCCAATTTCTAAATTTCCATATGTTTCAAGGTCCCCTGAGTCCAAAAAAGTGGTTTTTGGGTATTGGTCTGTATGTGTGTGTATGTATGAGTGTATGTGCGTCTGTGTACACGATATCTCATCTCCCAATTAACGGAATGACTTGGAATTTGGAACTTAAGGTCCTTACAATATGAGGATCCGACTCGAACAATTTCGATCAAATGCAATTCAAGATGGCGGCTAAAATGGCGAAAATGTTGTTAAAAAACAGGGTTTTCGCGATTTTCTCGAAAACGGCTCCAACGATTTTGATCAAATTCATACCTAAAAAAGTCATTGATAAGCTCTATTGACTGCCACAAGTCCCATATCTGTAAAAATTTCAGGAGTACCGCCCCATCTATGCAAAGTTTGATTTTAGATTCTCAATTATCAGGCTTCAGATACAATTTAAACAAAAAAAAATATTGGAAAAGATTCAACATGAATATCTCTACAATTTATGTTCAGTAACATTTTCACGTCAGTTGATCAATTTTCAAAACGGCAAGGAAAGTTGTGTGAGTGCGCCACACCAGATTTTTGAGATTGCGTTTGAGCTGGCGAGTTATTGAAAGTAAGTTGAAACACTGTAGAGGAACTTTAAAGCAACTGAACTGTTTCAAAGAAAAGCTTATCGTTTGAAATCTTTCATCAAAGTCTGAATAATCGTTTCACTTCTCCATCTTCTTACTTTATTTATATCTTCATCTTCATCTCATCTCCAACCATCTATTTCTATTATTTGTTCTCTATTAATCACCTTCATCATAGTTGAAACAAAGTAACGAAATTGTGCTTACGTTCAAAGTATCTAGTCTGTTTATGAAACAGTTTATTCATTTAGTATCAAGCCTCAATTCACTTCTGAGAAATCTTATTTTGTCTACTTTGTTTATAATTATGTTCATTCTATTTATATGTTTACTTTGCCCACTTTGTCTTGATCGTACAACGCAATTCTACTTATTCAGTCTGTAAAGGTGCGTACAGATATACGCGCCGCGAACATGAGCAATTCACTTTTAATCAGCTGACTGTATCTGTATTTTACAGAATCGGTAAGATACAGATATAAAAAGCTTGGCATCAGCTGATTAAAAGTGAATTGCTCATGTTTGAACTCTATTAAATGTATTTGATTTGATTGGTTGATGAAAACTTCGAACAAGAAAGTTGATTCTCTTTCAAAATTCATGATTTATAATCCTTTTTGTCATAACAAAAGGTTGATTCAACTTTTGAAACAAGTGACGGGAAACACTAATTCACAATAATACTTTGACTTCTTAAGGTGCGTACAGATATACGCGCCGCGAACATGAGCAATTCACTTTTAATCAGCTGACTATATCTGTATTTTACAGAACCGGTAAGATACAAATATAAAAAGCTTGGCATCAGCTGATTAAAAGTGAATTGCTCATTTTCGCGGCGCGTATATCTGTACGCACCTTAAGAAGTCAAAGTATTATTGTGAATTAGTGTTACCCGTCACTTGTTTCAAAAGTTGAATCAACCTTTGTTATGACAAAAAGGATTATAAACCAAGAATTTTGAAAGAGGATCAACTTTCTTGTTCGAAGTTTTAATCAACCAATCAAATCAAATACATTTAATAGAGTTCAAGCAATTCATGCAAATTCTTTGTAGCAGGATTATTCCACCTTTCATAGAAAATATTGTATGATTATTTTCGATTGAAATGTTCCTTGAAAGTCGTATTTGAATGGATGGATATTATCTCTTGTTATAAACAATAAAGGAATATTCTAAAAACAAAATGAAATCAATTACTCATTACATACCAATTATTGTCAATTGTATTCTGCAAATTGGATCTGCATTTACCTGGAAAAATGGAAAATGAAAAATTAGCATTTATGTACTTCGTCTTCCATAATATGATTCCACTGGTATGGGCTACTTCATTAAAATTAATAAAAACAATATAGAACATGACTTGTTTTATTTGAAACATTTTCAATTGAAATGTTTTAAATAAAGAGGGTACTACATATTTTATTAATTATTCTGTCTTCCATATAAATTGCAAAAGCATTTTTGTAGAGAATATGAACTTGAAAATATAATCATGATTTCATATTTTCATTCGTTTTTCTCTCAAAGCAATGTGAGTTCATAACTATATTGATGTAGGAAGTCATTTCATTCTGTTAATTGAATATAAAACAAGAGATACATTTATAAATCGTATATGAAATCCATTCAATAAAGCTTAGAAGTTTTCTTAAATCCTCCTCAACGAGCATTATATTGCAAGAACCATTAAAAAATAAATAAACTCCCTTTGTCACTACTTTAATGACTTTTTTTAATTGCGGACAATGCTCACATGAGCTTTTTGCTTGAGTAAATGGCGAGTGAGAGGGTGATAAACAAAACTAACTGTTTCAAACGAAACAGTGAACTGAACCAAAGAGATGGAGCTTTATTGGATACATAAACGCAAAACTGTACAAGGAAGAAGAAGAAGAAGAAGGAAAAGGAAAAGTTTTTAAAGAAGGTTTTAAAAGGGGACAAGTAGTCGGGGTGGTACCTAGTCGCATTCCCTAGGCAAGTCATGTATATATTCTTAGAAAACACACAATTAGATAGAATATTATTCTCTGAAATTACAAAAATATACATTTATATATAAATTGAAGGCACATAAAAAATGATGAGAAGATGTTGATACCTGTTGGCAAATATGTAGCATCATATTCTGTTGTAAGTTCAGAATATAGTTGTACCGAAATTGATTTGAACTCTATTGAAAACAAAGTGAAACAAGATAATACCAAGTTGATTGAGTTCCTCACACATACCACGTGCCTGCAGAATACTTACTATGTGCATTGAGTATATTGTGAATTTGAGTCGAGAGAACTAACAGTAATTTATAGACCTAAAGTTTGATGAGAAGTTTCAACCGAATTTTCGCATGATCAGCAAAACATTTTGTGATTTATAACGTGGGAAGTATATTATTCGATGTTGGGGAGCTCATGAATTTATTGCTTTACAGCTTATGTACTATATTTTTATTTATTCAGTCATACACAATATTATTACACTTATGTGAGAAGGCATAACAGGCTTATGCCCAGAACTGTCCTTTCTCGAATTTATACTACAGTCCAAATCAAAATGTAGGTTAAGCTACTATCACTTATTAGAATAACAATTTTATTTAAACTTCAAAAAACCTAAAAATCTTCAATCAAAAACATATATTATGAATCACTAAATCCTATAGAATTAGAAACAATTATCCAAAAAATATAAATTTCGAATAAAATTGGAAAATTTTGAACCGAGAACTTCACGCACTTTCTATAAACTATTTTTGAGAATAAACAAATTTAACAATTAACTCGCTCTTAAACCTATGTTATCAACTAATATGTTCTTTTCTCGCTCTGCAACGTTTGGCAGATCGTTAAAAAAAGTAAATTCGTATGGCTTTTGTTGGTGGGGAGTCCCTTGCGGGAAGGTCCCACCGCCTGCGAATATATAATTTAAGCCGTCCGTCAATGGGCCTTACGACTGTCATACTTCAGCCGGGACCGACAGTTTAACGTACCCATCCGATAACACGGGAGTGATCTGGTTAAAAAACTTTTGGTATGGAGAGGGTTTGAACCCGGGATCTCTATGCTGCTACGCAGGCACTCTATCCACTGGACCACGGATCACTCCGTGAATACGGCAGATCGTATTTAACAATGTATAAATATGATTATTTGACAAAACATTTAATCTCAATGATGATGAACATTTTTTATTTAATCATTGAAGAATATATTTTCTTGACAAGTAAAATATTATGAATTATTTTAAACAAGAATGAACAGTTCATATTACATCAGATATACTGATATCACCTATGTGTAGAAGACAGAGAATCGGCAAAACGGCAACGCAGTTCTCCTATCTTTGTCTACTTTTTTAACGTAAGCCTAACTAGAGGCATCTATATCTTTTCTTTTTTAATTGTAATAATATATAAACAAGAATGAACAGTTCATATTACATCGGATATACTGATATCAACTATCCTCCAAAGAAGGCAGAGAATCGGCAACGCAGTTCTCCTATCTTTGTCTACTTCCATTATAACGTGGGCCTAGGGCCTAACTATAGCTTCTCTATATTTTCTTTTTCAATTGTGATCTTATACTATCAAATATGTCATTAAGGGCCAGTTTCCGAGCTCGGGATATGGCTAAGTTCTAGACTTTAAACAGTTGGAGTCAGAAAATTGGCTTTCCGAAACGGGGCGTAGTCGTAGTCATTGTCATAGTCACGTTTGAATTAAATTTCGAAAAACTACAAACTTGAACACAAAATAACATGAAGAGAAAATAGTGTAAAGTTTCAGCTCATTTTAATTGATTAGGAATTTTTAATTTCGTCAAGGAAAAACGTTCCGAATCATAGAAATGAAAAAATAAAAACTGCGACTACTGTTTTGCGACTGTTTTGGAAAGCCAAGTTTCTGACTCCAGCTGTTTAAAGTCTAGAACTTATCTAAATCCCGAGCTTGGAAACCGTCTCTAAAGCTGCGTTTACACCAAAGTTATTAACAAAATGTTAGTAACTTAATCCTTATAGATTCTATATGTTCATCATGTGTATGATAGAATATGTTCAATCTAATAGAATCTATAAGGATTAAGTTATCAACATTTTATTAATAACTTTGGTGTAAACGCAGCTTAAGGCTCGTACTGGAGTTTGTCTGTGAGCCTTTCTATGTTTTATGTAATAAATGAATATAACAAATTCCATTAATTGAAATAGTGCTGAATAACCTTTATGTTGATTGACGAAATGCCAGCATGGGTTGATGTTGAGGAAGTCAGCAGCTGAGGTGTTTCGTGTATCCAACTCATTTTTCACTGTTGGAAAAACTGTGATTTATTGACAGATTTTCCTGCTGGCTAAAGTTTTCCGAGCTCATCAATCATTGCCAACTCATCCCGTACTGAAGCCTACACTACACGCTTACACCTTGTGCCTGCCTTTTTCAAATTTCGTTTTGTCTTCCTGCTCTTTGCTACTTGAACTTTTTTATCTTGTTCGCTTTCTTATTCTTCTTCTTCTTCTTCTTCTTCTTCTCCTACTCTTCCGCCTCATCCTCCTCCTCCTCGTCCTCCTCCTCCTCCTTCTCCTCCTCCTCATCTTCCTCCTTCTCCATCTACTGCTTCTTTCTCTTCTTCAACTAAACTTTCTCCGACCACCTACTCTTTTACTATCTCTCCCTGTTGGACTCACTCACTATCTGGCTCACATTAGTTCGTTAGTGTCAACTTGATCTTCGAACGAGAAGAAGCGGCAGATTTGGAAGGCATTTTTGTCAATGTGATGTCACCAAAGCCTTCTTCCTTCCTTGAGCACTCACTCACTTTGCATGTTATCTTATTTAGCCGCCAAATTCTGTATTTTGTTGAAACTGATTAAAGTTTCTGAAGTATGGTGACGTTCACTCCCAACTGCCAGCATTTATAACCTATTAGCATGTAGGTAACCCGTGCTCCGCAATTGAAATCTTTACAAACTGAAAACTTAACCTACTGAAATGTTGATGAATTTTAAATAGGCCTATAATATTCCTCGTTAAATTAAGAATCTATATGCAAAATTCCAAGTTAATCAGTCTAGTGGTTAAGTGATGATGCGTCTTTCGTGAATTTCGTATAAATAGTACGTGTATAAGCCAATTCTTATAAATAAAAATATAAATCTGAGTACCCTTTTGAATTATTATCAAATTTATATTTGTATTTATACTAGTAGTTCTGTGAACAGTAGACCTCGCGCTTAGTGAGTTACATTGACCTGTTGTTATGTTTCTCAAAAATTAATAAATAATTTATCAATTAAAAATGTCTAGAAAAAATCCTAAATAATCCTATATCGTATCGTGACGTGTCGTTCCGGAATGTGAGTGTGAGCGCTGTTATCAGGTCTGGCTGCAACTGTCTACTAACGTTGATGGAAAGATACAATTTTCAAGATGTTCGATGTTTTTGAACGGGTAGTATTATAGTTAACTCTCTACTAACGTTAATGGAAAGATACATTTTCAAAATGTTCTATGTTTTTGAACGGGTAGTATTATAGTCCACTAGACAGCTGATTTATGATGAATAATTCTATAGTCAGATTTTCACTCCTATATTGGCGTATGAAAGAGGCTCCTTTTTCCTTTTATATTATCCTTGAAATGCAAAAATTCCAAAAACCTTGTATATACGTCGACGCGCAATTAAAAAAGGAACATACCTGTCAAACTGAAAACTTGACCTACTGAAATCTTGAAGAATTTAAAATAGGCCTATAACATTCCTCGTTAAATTAAGAATCTATATGCAAAATTCCAAGTTAATCAGTCTAGTGGTTAAGTGATGATGCGTCTTTCGTGATTTTGTATAAATAGTACGTGTATAAGCCAATTCTTATAAATAAAAATATAAATCCGAGTACCCTTTTGAATTATTATCAAATTTATATTTGTATTTATACTAGTAGTTCTGTGAACAGTAGACCTCGCGCCCTGTGAGTTACATTGACCTGTTGTTATGTTTCTCAAAAATTAATAAATAATTTATCAATTAAAAATGTCTAGAAAAATCCTAAATAAACATAGAGCTTTTTGTCCTATATCGTATCGTGACGAGTCGTCCCGGAATGTGAGTGTGAGCGCTGTTATCAGGTCTGGCTGCAACTGTCTACTAACGTTGATGGAAAGATACAATTTTCAAGATTTTCGATGTTTTTGAACGGGTAGTATTATAGTCAACTTTCTACTAACGTTAATGGAAATATACATTTTCAAAATGTCCTATGTTTTTGAACGGGTAGTATTATAGTCCACTAGACAGCTGATTTATGATGAATAATTCTATAGTCTGATTTTCACTCCTATATTGGCGTATGAAGGAGGCTCCTTCTTCCTTTTATATTATCCTTGAAATGCAAAAATTCCAAAAACCTTGTATATACTTCGACGCGCAATTTAAAAAGGAACATACCAGTCAAATTTCATGAAAATCTATTACCGCGTTTCGCCGTAAATGGGCAACATAAAAACATTTAAACATTAAGAGAAATGCCAAACCGTCGACTTGAATCTTAGACCTCACTTCGCTCGGTCAATTATAGATGAATATGTGAACAACACTATTCGACTTATGCTTACAAAAATCTTTCATTCAAAAATAATTTTTTTAAATTTGTATAAATTTAAAGTATTGTGTTGACTATGACCTTAGTGCCTGGTTTCACATTAGGGAAAATTGGACTATATTCGGCGAGGTGGAACTACCTTGGGTCTCCCCACCATTCAAAGCCATACGCTGATAATGAATTCATAGCCAAATACAAATGAAAAGAATCATTAAAATACAATAGTTTTCGGTGTGACTAGAGGAAGAAGCCTTGAGCTCCATCCAAGAGTTCTAAAAATACGAAATAAATTTTTGAATCAAATAACAGCAGTACAAATGAAACAATTCTGTTATTCTAATAATAATATAATGCCATAGAGAAACAATAGCTTGAGTAGATATCCCATGGTATAGGGCGTTTATGTCGCAACTTTTATTGTTATCTCAAGCTGATAGTCCACGTATTTCTTATCCAAAAAGGTGTGTGACGCTGGTAGTCTCTCATATTATGCACTTCATACACACTTACCCGTCCAAAACAGTAAAAATCTTCAATAATAATCGATAGTAATCGACTCGAGATAACAGAAAAAGTAGCGACATAAAAGCCCTATACCATGGGATATCTACTCAAGCTATTGTTTCTCTATGATAATGCTTACAGATTTGACGTGAATAACACAATAGAAGAGAGTCGGTCTCAACATATTATAATGGAGATGAGTGAATCATTAATGAATGTGTCTTGAAGAAGAAGTTGAGAACATTAGTTGATAACATAGGTTGAGAACTTGAGTTAGGAATATAAAGTTGGGATGTGAATATGTTGGAAACTTTCTGTCGAGTGGTAGGGACTAGAAAGTTGGTAAATTGATTTATTTTTAATGTGTAGAACGAGTGAAAAGTTTGGGATTTAAATACTTTATGTTTGAGAGCTGAAGTTTGATAGGAGATTTGTTTGAAATTAGATTAAAGATTGAACCGCACGTTAGTAGTGGAATGAGAAATATGAATAATGGCAACAATGATTCTTACTGAAATGCTTGATTTGAGAAGTTTCTAATATTAGGCTATAACAATACATTTGCATGCGAGAACTATGAATACATTTTCAATGTTTTATGAATACTATTACACTGAATAATTGACCGAGCGAAGTGAGGTCTAAGATTCAAATCGACGGTTTGGCATTTCTCTTAATGTTTAAATGCTTATATGTTGCGCATTTACGGCGAAACTCGGTAATAGATTTTCATGAAATTTGACAGGTATGTTCCTTTTTTAATTGCGCGTCGTCGTCGTATATACAAGGTTTTTGGAAATTTTGCATTACAAGGATAATATAAAAGGAGCCTCCTTCATACGCCAATATTAGAGTAAAAATCAGACTATAGAATCATTCATCATAAATCAGCTGTCAAGTGATTACACAGATGTGTGGAGAAGCCAGTCTATTGCTGTATAAGGTCAATCAGGTACTTGTGGATGAGAATATGGCGTGAGGTCTACTGTTCACAGAACTACTAGTATAATGGAGATGAATCTAATTTCTCTGAGTTAATCAAATTATCTCTACTTTTTAAAGTTAATAGCGATTGTATATAATAGAATGTACAATCCTCTAAAGAAATATCTTCAAATTATTCATTTTTGTAGTCAGCTTTTTAGGTTTTTAGATATGATGATTTTAATTAGAAATACTGTAAAAACTTTTGTAAGGTGACTAATTCTTAAATTGAATATGTTGGCAATCAGCTCTTTTGTACAGTTCTCATTTCCATTCAACTTCTGATAAAATTTTGTGATTCGAGAAGGGATCAGAATCTTTCTAACTTCTCAATTCTATCACTACAAAATTTATAATTTATCTGCTTAGAATAACAGCTAAACCTTATTTGTGATTCAATAATTCTATGTACAACAAAAGAGGATAACAATACTAATTTCTATAGGAATTCCATCTTCTATAGGAATTTTATTCTCTTTGGTAAGACTTTGTACAACGTCTTCTATTTCTCTTTTCTTTACTAAACCTATACCCATCTTGATTACAATATCCACATAAATTTATTCAAACTTCGCCCTCACATGAAATGATGAAATGTAAATTCATTTCAATGTATTCTAACTACTATTGAAAGTCCTTGATATTTCTTCATTCGAAAACGCACCAATTACTGCAAACTGGGGAATTGTGTAGAAATCTAGGTAACACATAGTTATAGGTTGATAAAATGGCTACCGCAGGCCATACTTTGGATGACTCTGATTGGCTGAACGCTGATGTGAGCTTGAGTAACTTTCTCCTCTGTGATTGGCCAGCTATTGGCTCGTTCCACTTCCACTTCTAGTAGTGGGAGGAGCTAACGTCATCACTGACCTTTTGGTTCACTTAGTTTCCAATAGATTGCATTCCATGCTACGTCACAGATTCAAACCTGTATGTGATAACGTCTAACAAAAGTTCGTATCATGTGTTGTTTCATTTGTAAAATGGGTGTGAGTCATATGAAAATTGTTTGATTGTTTGAACATGAATTTCATTCTGTTATAGAGATGTGATATAAGATGTAAATTGTAGAGAAGATTAGTCCAAATGTAACAATATTTCCATGAACATTAATTGACCGAGCGAAGTGAGGTCTAAGATTCAAGTCGACGGTTTGGCATTTCTCTTAATGTTTGAATGTTTAAATGTTTAAATGTTTTTATGTTGCGCATTTACGGCGAAACGCGGTAATAGATTTTCATGAAATTTGACAGGTATGTTCCTTTTTAAATTGCGCATCGACGTATATACAAGGTTTTTGGAAATTTTGCATCTCAAGGATAATATAAAAGGAAAAAGGAACCTCCTTCATACGCCAATATTACCGTAAAAATCAGACTATAGAATTATTCATCATAAATCAGCTGTCTAGTGGACTATAATACTACCCGTTCAAAAACATCGAACATTTTGAAAATGTATCTTTCCATCAACGTTAGTAGAGAGTTGACTATAATACTACCCGTTCAAAAACATCGAACATCTTGAAAATTGTATCTTTCCATCAACGTTGTAGATAGTTGCAGCCAGACCTGAACAGCGCTCACACTCACATTCCGGGACGACACGTCACCGTACGATATAGGACAGAAAGCTCTACGTTTATTTAGGATTTTTTCTAGACATTTTCAATTGATAAATTATTTATTAATTTTTGAGAAAACATAACAACAGGTCAATGTAACTCACTGAGCGCGAGGTCTACTGTTCACAGAACTGCTAGTATTTAACATTGATTACATTATTTATAAGCTTCTACTCAAACCCTAATGGATAAACTAATATCTCAAATGCTAGACTATAATATAATCCAATAAATTTCGATGTAGATACTTACTAAAGTGAAGGCAATTTTATGGTCCCAGACGACATAAACTGTTATCTCTGGTCGAGTAGTATAAACTACAAACAGTTACTGGCAGCAGTGTTTGAATGGGAAGCATTTATGTTATTTACAAGGTATGCTGACAGTTTAAACTGAATCTTCAGTTTGGTAGTACAAATACAAACTGGCAGCATTAGTTAAATGGGTGGCTTTGATATTATTTATGAAGATTTCTGACAGTTTAAACTGCATCTCCAGTCGGGTAGTACAAATACAAACTGTCAGCATAGGTTGAACGGGTAGCTTTGATATTATCTATGTAGATTTCTGACAGTTTAAACTGCATCTCCAGTCGGGTAGTACAAATACAAACTGTCATCATAGGTTAAACGGGTAGCTTTGATATTATCTATGTAGATTTCTGACAGTTTAAACTGCATCTCCAGTCGGATAGTGCAAATACAAACTGTCAGCATAGGTTAAATGGGTGGCTTTGATATTATTTATGAAGATTTCTGACAGTTTAAACTGCATCTCCAGTCGGGTAGTACAAATACAAACTGGCAGAATTAATTAAATGGGTAGCATTGATGTTTTTTCTATGAGGAATGGTGACAGTTTGAACTGAATCTCACGGTTAGTACAACTACAAAACTATTTCCCTTCAAATGAAGTAGTAGCAAGACAAACTTGGTAGTTGAAGAGACAACTGGAGCTGCAAAAGTTGCAACTTGCGGTGGAGTTGAAGTGCTTAATGCTTCAACGAAGTTCTTCAAGTTTGTCGGGCAACTTTGTCAACCGACGATAAGTTCTTAGGAGAGAGAGAGATAAGAGAAATATTTTTGTGCACTGCTTGTTTACTTAATGTGTTGTTGAACAGAAATGGTCGGTGTTCAGATATTATTGTATTCGGTTGAGTTGCTGGATATAACAATTATTGCTGCTGGATATTGGTAATCTGGGTCAAAATGATAATCTCAAGTAAATGGGGATCTCTATGTTCTCATCTCACTCAGAACATAATTTTGTAAACATAACTTGAATGTTCTCATCTATGATTTCATGTAAATATGTATTTAAGAAGATAGTATAACTTGCGGATTATTTAAGTTTCACTACTGTATAATGGAAAATGAGATTATTCATAAGGAATGCTGTCGGTTAGAAGTGTATCTTTCTTTCTTTCTTTGTTGAAAGTCTTTCAATACCTACCTCTCTACCTCTATCTTCCGTGCCCAAAAGAGAGTCCTAAGATCATGTTTAGAAAGCCACCCCGTTTCTCGTGTAGATCGCTATCCAAAGATAATAGAATTTTGACGGTTCCTAGTATATATTTGTACCATCTGGCAATTTTGCTTATAAAATGAAATATGATTGGATGACTGGTGTGGATGTTCATCAACACAGTACAAGATACAGGGGCTTAGTCAGAGTTGAACAGCACAGGACAGGGTTTTATGAGCACAACCCAAATTACATTGGCAAAAAAATCTGGTGTGGCGCACTCACACAACTTTCCTTGCCGTTATGAAAATTGATCACCTGACGCTAGTGTTCCCGCGCATCACAAGTCTACTATTCAAAGATTTGAGCCAGCTTGTGACAGGGCAATAACGCTGGAGACACACATGAGGTCTGCTATCTCTTCATAGTGAATGATTAATAGAATCAACAAAATTTGCAATTGAATAATCACATTTTCTCGAATTTAAAGCTTATTTTCAATTTTAGGTGAAAATGTTACTGAACATTAATTGTAGAGATTTTCATGCTCAATCTACTCCACTTGATCTTTTTTGTTTCAATTGTATCTGAAGCCTGATAATTGGGAATCTATCTGCATTGCTGGGGCGGAGCTCCTGAAATTTTTACAGATATGGGACTTGTGGCAGTTGATAGAGCTTATCGATGACTATTTAAGGTATGAATTTGATCAAAATCGTTGGAGCCGTTTCCGAGAAAATCACGAAAAACCCTGTTTTTGACAACATTTTCGCCATTTTAGCCGCCATCTTGAATTGCATTTGATCAAAATTGTTCGTGTCGGATCCTTATAGTGAAAGGACCTTAAGTTCCAAATTTCAAGTCATTCCGTTAATTGGGAGATGAGATATCATTTACACAGACGCACATACACTCATACACACACACAACACACACACACAACACACACACACACACCACACACACACACACACACACCACACACACACACACACACACACACACACACCACACACACACACACACGCACACACATACATGACTCAGGGGACCTTCAACGTATAGAAATTGGGGTACCTTAATTTTTTCGGAAGCAATACTTTCCTTACCTATGGTAATAGGGCAAGGAAAGTAAAGAGTAACTGTTTACCCCAGAATATAAAAGCTGCCCAAACCCTCTACTCTCTCAAGACGAATCTTAAATGTTGGCTATTAGAGAAATGTTTTTATGAGTGGCGAAGTGTCTTCGACCATTGAATATGTTGCATTAGTTATAAATGTTGTCTAGGTCTTAGATATAAGTTATTTGTGTTATGATGAGAGTTGTTCTATTATGTACAATTGTGTTTTGTGTATCAATATCTTGTTTTTTCTATTATTGTATGACTATTGTCGATATGGTGCTCGTCACTATCCATGACATGTATAATAAACCAATAATATTTGGGAAGGATCCTCCAGATTTTTTTTATAATGATTATGAAGAGTTTGAGTGAATGAATCTTGAGGTGAATCATGAAGGGTTTCTCATGCATAAATATTGAAAGGTTTTCAAAACTTGCATGAATCAAAACCCAAAAAGCCAAATGTTTATCCAATTAAAGGAGGGTCACGTTATAATGACAGCATTTTATTAACATTGGTGTTGCTATCTTTTTGACCAAAGCGAAGCTGAGGTCTTAGTTTCGACTCGATCGGCTTTTGTCTGTTTGTTTGTTTGTACAGCAGTTACTGTCGCAGTTATTGTCCGATTTGGATGAAATTTGGTATACATGCTCTTTGAAACAAGGCACAGAAACGTATGTGTAACGATTTTTGATAAGACCTCCATTTTAATATAAACTGTGCCGCTCTAAAATATGTGCTGTATTGAATGAATTGTATCGTTGAATGCTATCGATAGAGGACAAGAGTTGTCAGCGGTGAACTAAACCTTGAAACGTCTGAGCCGCTCCAAATCATACTGTATTTATTAATTGAAGAAAACTTCTCACTTGATTGCACTCATTTCTTCTTCTTTTCTACACGATATTTCCCTGTTTCATAGATGAATAGTTTCTAGACCTACCGTACCGGCCGGAGACATCACAGCTTAGTTAGTTAGCTCTTGTTTTCGCTTTAGTATGAGATCGGAAACCGACTTGTGAGCATAAACATTCTGCATAGGCATAACAAGTCGCCATAATATTGAATCCACTTTTCATGAAAGCATTATTAGCAACCTCCTGTCATTGTCACCAACAAACCCATCTTATTTAGAATCATTCTCCCTCTCACTATCGTCTGTGAGACGATTCATCGTCTAAATTGCCTACTGCATATTCCATTTTTCTGTCAGTTGACCGATTTCTCATAATTAATTGTTAGAAAATGTGTAATATTGTAAATATGGGGACGATATGAAGGTACCTCCTTGAGAGACATTTATAAGTCCAGTGTCCCTGGAAACAATGTCTTTAGTACTTTCAATGGAGAAAATAATAGATGACATGGATAAATCTTCACAATATAGTCTACTGTACTTTCTTGATGGCCCTTCTCATTAGTTTGAAAGTTGTAGGCTATTCATGTGCGAGGTCTACTGTTCGCAGAACTACTAGTTATCCATAATTAAACAAATCGATAGCGCTATCCTAGCTCCACTACGTTAACAGATCGTTTCAAATATCATTGCTTTACAAAATTTTCAATCTCAATAATGAGCATTATTTATAAATTAATCAAAAAATATATTTTTCCTACAGATACCCTGAAAAGTGACCATTTGTGCACTGATTGCAGGCTGCAAAGAATCACTTTTCCGCTCCAGTGCGGGAAAAAGTTTTCTGCACTCCAGATTTGCAACATGGCAACTCAAAGTACTTAGTAGGTTATATGGAGCAACAGTGCAGCAAAATCAAAATGAAGTTGGTAACAGTGACTGGGCTGCTATAGTGAGCAGAGGTGCATCGAAGCACAACAAGCAAATTATTAAGTAGATATTATAACCAAGGACAACATTTTTATTCAATTTGACAATATATTAAGGTTTTTATCAATAATAATATTACACAGAAAAACATTTGATGCATTTCAGGCAATTTTACCCATAATTACCCACTTTTCATATTCAATGGTAACTGTAGGAAAAACTTAATGTGAAATACGTGCGCCAAGTTCCTCTGCTGCACTCAAGAAACCATTCCGCCCGTTTCTTCCGTAAACGTTTCTTTCGGTGCAGCAAACTGTCACAAATAACTATTCTCGACGAATAAAATATCTTCTTCCTTCTTGCCTTTTTCTCATTATTGGGGTGAGACGGGGTCTGTCTCTGACCCTCGGCTGTGTCTCCATATCAAGTATTTTCTTTCTCGACGAATAAAATATGATTGATTTTTTTCAACAAAACTGAACAGTTAATCTTACAGTGAACACTATAATTATTACAAAATTGGTGATAGTTATTCCACATCTTCTTGATTTCATTATGAATTACCATCGTAAATCTCACCAATCACTGTGTCCAACTCCTGACACAGTGATTGATGAGATCTACGGTGGTAATTCATAATGAAATCACGAAGAAATGAGATGAAATTGGATGGCTATCTAGTGTTTCTTCGGTCATTATTTGCAAATAACACAGCAAAAGTACTGTATCTGCGTCTGCAAACATTCAGTTACTTCACATCATCAATCATGCCATTCTCTTTTAACTACTTCAGTTCGAATTTGTATTTTGCAAACATAGAATCCACCGAAAGTGGTGAAGATAAAATCCATACATACACCAAAATCCATCATTACAATGCTCCGAGAAGGACCCAATATTGATTTATCACTGGAATGTTTCAACAGTTTGGCAAACTGAGTTTGCCATCAAACTTATCAACTCACAAACATTTCGGCTAACACAATTAGATGATGATTTATTGGAGTGGTACTTCACAGTACAATGCATAGAGGCAAGTTGATGGTTAGAGGCAAGTGGATAGGTGTGGGTTGGTAGACAAGTGGATGAGTGAAAAGCAAATTGATGGTTAGAGGCACGTTGATAGTAAGAGGCAAGCAAGAAAGGCAAGTAGATGGGTGTGAGGCAAGTTGATGGGTGAAAGGAAAGTGGATAAATGGAAGTCAAGTTGATGGTTAGAGGGAAGTTGAAGAGGCAAGTAGATGGGTGAGAGGTAAGTGGATAGGTGGAAGGCAAGTTGAAAGAGGTAAGTGTATAGGTGGAAGGCAAGTTGAAAGTAAGAAGCATGTTAGAGAGGCAAGTAGATGGTTGAAAGGCAAGTGGATAGGTGAAAGGCAAGTTGATAGTTAGAGGAAAGAAGAAGGGTGAGAGGCAAGAGTAGGCAGTAAATAGTGCCCTTTATAATAGCAGTGAATCAAGATAGAACAGAGTTGCCGATTCTCTACCTTGCCACTGCCTTCTATAGAGGTTAGTTGATACCTGATGTTATCAACTGTTAATTCTTGTTAAGAATAATCAATGTTATATCTTATTCGTCAAGGAAATATATTTTTTCTACAACTGCGCGTAAAGAAAGAATTTACATACTCAATTCTCCTCGTAAATAAGGTTATTTCTGAGGAGAATCCACTTTTTCACTCGCTAACCATCTGTGCATGCGCAGTAGATTTTCTTTACACTCGCAAATCAAATCATTTATTTTCGCCATTTAAAAAAAACAATCACAAATAAAGAGCAAATCAATAATTATGAACAATAAATTTAAACAAAATACAAGTGTTAACTTAAAAATAAGAAAATAATAATTCAAAATCATAAATATCTCTTTACATATGTATATATAATTTACGTATTATATATGGGAAATCATTCGCGCATGCGCAGAAGAGTTTCTTTACGCTCGCTAATCAGCTGATGATAAGCAGCTCGCCAAAAGACAAACCACTCTGGGTCAGATCTTAACCTAAAAAGTCGGCAATTGTACAGATTCTAAAGCCATTATGGATATCAGTGTAGACGAATTATTATAAACTCCGCCTGATATAAGTGATTTAACAGGTTTGTGCAGTTGTAGAAAAAATTTTGTATGTAATTCGCGCGTAATGCTTCTTTATCGCTCTTGCAAAATTATCACGTGACGCTTCGAGTCACGTGATAACTGTTTTGCGCGAGCGATAAAGTCGCGCATTGCGCTCTTATTACATAAATAGCTATTTCAATGACTTGATAATCAACTTTCATGATTGTGTTTGAATATTTTGTAAATAAATTATATTTCTATATTGTCCAAAACAATCTGGCAATGTTGCTGATCAAGAAAAGATTAGCGCTATCTGCTTTGTCGAATGATAGACAAGGAAAGCAACACCAGTGTTGATCAAATACTGCCATTATAACGAGTACCTTACTATATTATGCAAGATAAATGCCTTCTATTTGCAATTTACAATATTGAAAATGATGTGGGCGAAGTTGAGGCAATAAGAGCATCCTCTTCCACTTGACCCATGAATTGTTAGATTAGAGGCAAGTGGATGGGGCAAGTGGATGGGGCAAGTTGGTGAGGCAAGTAGACGAGGCAAGTTAAGTGACACTAATAGAGGACGTAACTCTTGATTCTCACGAGTTGGCAACAAACTAACTGCCCTGGCTTCAACTACACTAACCTTATTAACAGGCTATATCGATTTCCTGATTACATCCATAACGAAGCACGTTTCCACTTCAAACTGTCAGCATTAAATATATTGAGTGAGAAGCATGAATAAGGAATACCGTACTGACATTCATTTCAATCTCACTATATAGGAGTGCGAAGTTCAAATTCAAACCCGTTTGCAGATCAAACGGATAAATTTGAAAATTGATTTATGGTAAGCGATGCTTCGGATACTCGTTCAAATACAGTATCAAACGTTTTATATGGTTCAAAGTGTTGAGAAAACTCTATAAAACCGTCGGTCCACCTTTATCAGTTATGAACTTTGTGACTCAATTACAGTTGATATCACATCAGATATACCGGAGTAAGCTATCCTCTATAGAAGCCAAGCCAGTGGAAAGGCAGAGAATCGGCAACGTTGTTCTCCCATCTTTCTACACTGCCTTTATAACGTGGACCTCACAATTATAAAGAAGGTAGTATTAACTTGGTAGTATTGAAAGCTTCTTACATCAGAATAAGGAGAGATAATAAATCTGGTGTGGCGCACTCACACAACTTTCCTTGCCGTTATGATAATTGATCACGAGACGCTAGTGTTCCCGCGAATCTCAAGTCTACTATTCAAATATTTGAGCCAGCTGGTGACAGGGCAATAACGATGGAGACACACGAGGTCTGCTATCTCTTCATAGTGAATCATTTAATAGAATCAACAGTTGCCTACAGTTTGCAATTGGATAATCACATTTTCTCGAATTTTGAGCTTATTTTTAATTCTAGGTGAAAATGTTACTGGACATTTATTGTAGAGATTCTCATGCTCAATCTTTTCCACTCGAATTTTTTTGTTTAAATTGTATCTGAAGCCTGATAATTGAAAATCTAAAATCAAACTTTGCGTAGAAATTGGGGTACCTTAATTTTTTTCGGAAAGCAATACTTTCCTTACCTATGGTAATAGGGCAAGGCAAGTAAAAATGAGAGAGACAGGAAGACAAATGAGCATACAAGGCCCCGTTGCTCAAAAGCCAGTTAAATTTTAATCGTGATTAACTCCACGAGAATCAATCAGAGAAACCGTATTTTCAAAAAAGCCTTCTCTGATTGGTCTCGTGAAATTAATCACGGTTAAAATTTAATCGGCTCTTGTGCAACGGGGCCTTGTATACTCATTTGTCTTCCTGTCTTTCTCATTTTTATCTTTTCTTATTCTGTTGTGAGAAGCTTTCAATACAAACTTTTTTACTATCATGAGATGCACGTTATGAAGGCAGTGAAGAAAGATGGGAGAACAACGTTGCCGATTCTCTGCCTTGCCACTGGCTTGGCTTCTATACAGGATAGCTGATTCCGGTACATCTGATGTAATATTAAATGTTCATTCATGTTTTAAATGATCAATTATAATATTTTATCTGTCAAGAAAATTTATCTTTTCCATGAACTTACTAAATCAATTCATTTATTTTTATAACTGTGAGTATTTTTAATATTCACTCTATACTGAGTCTATTATAGATTATCTGAATCTAGTAATGTAGCAGGTAACCTGTGCTTTGCACTGGATAGAATCTTATGTTGTAGAATGCAATCTCCTTATATCGAGGAAGAGCTAAGGATTAGAATAATTATTTTTTATTTTGTCAAAATTTGCACAGGATAGAATTTTGTGTTGTAGAACACAATCTCCTTATATCGAGGAAGCACTAAGGATTAGAATAATTATTTTTTCGCCACACTGCACAGAAAGCAGCTGTTTTCCAGTCCCTACGTAGATCTGAAAGACCTTGTTTGCAGACGACGTCAGAAAAGGGTTTCTTTTCCGGTCTAGGCCAGAAAGTTGTCTCTTTCCAGCCGCTCATGGAAGTAGTTAATAAGTCATCCGCTAGATCGGGCGAGTGTCCACTTTCATCATCAGCTGAGGTCGCCATGATTTCAGTTCCAGTTTCGAATCAAACTAATTCGCTTCGCAACCAGTTTTATTCAATTATTTATTGTTGATTAGTGCATTCCGAATTTTCAAAAATGCTTGAAGATGACTGTGGTATTCCAAGTGAAATTTAAAAAAAATCTGAAATCCTGACTGCAAATCTTCTACCACTAAAATCAAGAGATAGGTATGATAGCTTAACGAGTATTCTTTATTTTGTATTCTTTATTTATTTTGTCAGCAATACCTGTAGTGTGGCGAAAAATATCGTTCGCACCACGGGCAAAAATGTTTTTCCAGCTCTCAATCTTTTCTAGTCCTCGGCCTACGGCCTTCGATGTAATAGCAATTAGATTTAGTTATAATGATTAATAATTTTTTAGTTCAATTGTGAGTTCTATTTATGATTGTTTGGTTGCAGAAGATGTAACGTTGTTGTATGATATGAATATTTGTACCCTGAAATCATGTATAATAAAAACCAATTTGATTTTATTTTATTTGATTTCTCTTTATAATAGTATATTTTCACTCTTTTTACTTCGTTTCGAGCTGCTTTTCTCTATGCCTTCACTCTCTTTCTCTCTCTTCCTCCACCTCTCTCTCTTCGTTTCTCTCGTTCTCCATCATCCTCTTTCTTTTTATGTATTATATATCTCTCTCTATCTCTCTCTTTCTCGTTCTCTTTCTTTCTCTCTCTAGTTTAGAATTATTAATTTTAATACTGGAGATTGGATATATTTTTACATTGTGAAAACACGATCTGACAACGTTGTGGGGCAGGAAATGGATGGCGTTATCTGCTTTGACGAATGATAGACAAGGATAGCAACACCACTGTCAATCAAATACTGCCATTATAACGTGGACCTCTACTAATTTCATATTGCCTTCTCAATCAATTCTACACTTTTTACTTTCCTTGCCCTATTACCATAGGTAAGGAAAGTATTGCTTTCCGAAAAAAATGAAGGTACCCCAATTTCTAAATTCTATACGTTTCAAGGTCCCCTGAGTCCAAAAACTGTTTTTGGATATTGGTCTGTATGTGTGTGTGTGTGTGTGTGTGTGTGTGTGTGTGTGTGTGTGTGTGGTGTGTGTGTGGTGTGTGTTTGTGTGTATGAGTGTATGTGCGTCTGTGTACACGATATCTCATCCCAAAATTAAGAATGACTTGAAATTTGAACTTAAGGTCCTTTCACTATAAGGATCCGACACGAACAATTTCGATCAAATGCAATTCAAGATGGCGGCTAAAATGGTGAGAATGTTGTCAAAACTGGGTTTTCCGTGATTTTCTCGGAAACGGCTCCAACGATTTTGATCAATTCATACCTAAAATAGTCATCAATAACTCTATCAACGGCCACAAGTCCCATATCTGTAAAAATTTCAGGAGCTTCGCCCCATCAATGCAGATAGATTCCCAATTATCAGGCTTCAGATACAATTGAAACGAAAAAAATCAAGTGGAGTAGATTGAGCATGAAAATCTCTACAACTAATGTTCAGTAACATTTTCACCTAAAATTGAAAATAAGCTTTAAATTCGAGAAAATGTGATTATTCAATTGCAAATTATTGTTGATTCTATTAAATCATTCACTATGAAGAGATAGCAGACTTCAAGTGTGTCTCCAGCGTTATTGCCCTGTCACCAGCTGGCTCAATTCTTTGAATAGTAGACTTTAGATGCGCGGGAACACTAGCGTCAGTTGATGAATTTTCATAACGGCAAGGAAAGTTGTGTGAGTGCGCCACACCAGATTTTTAGACTTTAGATGCGCGGGAACACTAGCGTCAGTTGATGAATTTTCATAACGGCAAGGAAAGTTGTGTGAGTGCGCCACACCAGATTTTTAGACTTTAGATGCGCGGGAACACTAGCGTCAGTTGATGAATTTTCATAACGGCAAGGAAAGTTGTGTGAGTGCGCCACACCAGATTTTTAGACTTTAGATGCGCGGGAACACTAGCGTCAGTTGATGAATTTTCATAACGGCAAGGAAAGTTGTGTGAGTGCGCCACACCAGATTTTTTATCCTGATGTGAAAAACTCGGTTTCAATACTATTAAGCATAGATGATTGTCCATGTGCATCTATTATCAAGTGATGTAGATGGTCTATGACCTTATAAAACAGTTTATCTTCAGTGAATATTATTTGTCTTTACTGATCATAAACTTGTAGTTCTGTGAACAGTGGACCTCGTACAGTTATAAACCACAGTCTCCTTTAATACTGTTCATCACAGTAAATTCTGTCCTGTTGTGTCGGCGAGATATTGGTGAGAACACGGTCATTGGCTGATTTGGTTGGCGTATCGACAATGCTAATCATCTGTTTCAAACAACAAGGACTAATTTTCTGAAAGACATACTGGTCTGCTCGAGTTCGAAGCAGAAGAAGTTTTTTTTTTAAAATCAAAATTTTTTCACAATTCAAACAATTGAGAGAAAGTACTTGTCACTTTGAGTTATCAATAGCTTGCGTTATTGTGGCATTTGCGTCATAATTGCTTGACATTCTGAAAATCTATTATTTGATTAATGAAAAATGAATTGTATTGGCTTATAGAATATAATTGATTATTTAGCAATGATTAACAGTTGATACTAGTAGTTCTGTGAACAGTAGACCTCATGCGGTTTTCTCACCCACAAGTATCTAATGTCACCTGTTTGAAATGTTAACAAACTCAGTTCACGTATGAATTTGTATTCATCCATTTCCGTGATAATGAAAATATTCCTCAAATATTTGATAATTTTTCTGTATTGTAAGCTATAGTATATAAGTGTATAAGCCAGTATATATTGTAATCTACTTAAATAAAGTACTCAATCAATCTCTCTCTCTCTATTATATAGTGTAATCCAGTATATTGTTATATACGCCGTATAATGTAATCTACATAAAGTACTTAATCAATCATCTCTTTCTCACTTTCTCTCTCTCTATCTCAGAATCTGAATCTTTTCTCTCACTCTTTCTCGCTCTCCCTTTTTCTCTCTCACTCTATTTTGGAATTATTTTGTGCTAAATGCATAGAGTTTCCATCAAGTGAGGAGTATACAGTGCAATTACTCTGTCAACTAGACCGGCTCTAATAACACGGATATGGAACTCTAGTCTGTACAATGTATTCAGTACGTCAGTAGTGCAGTAGTGCAAGGATAGCTTCCGTCTTGTTTCAAATGTAGATTCGACTCTTCTAAGCTTTCAATTATCACCTCTTCCTAACACGTTCTTTCTTTCCCACTCCTCATTTTTCTCTCTCTTGGTTGTGTGTTAATGGGCAGTTTGTTTTTTACTTCATCCTTTTCGGAGAGTCGACAATTTTATTTGTTGAGACACCGCCGAATCATGTAGTTAAATCACAATATTATACTATCGTTATTCAAATTGCATTCAATCTTCATTCTGATATATTTATATTCCATACTTTGAAAAATTAGTTGAATAAAATTGGGAAAGCCTTATGTCATTTGATGTAAATTAATGTATAAGACAGTATATTATTGTAACATACATGCAGAAAGAACTGCAATCGAATCCAATCCAATATCTTCTTTTCTCTCATTCCTCTCTCTTTTTATTACTTGAAGGTCTCTCTTCAGTTACTTTACATTTGTTCATCATAGATATCATTCACATAAGAACTAGTAGTTCTGTGAACAGTGGACCTCACGCAGTTTTCTCATCCACTGATGTCACCTGTTCTAGTTGATTCAGTTGAATCACAATTCACAGTTGAATCATAATTTACTCTTAACAACTGTTATTTGTTTCCTCCATGATCAAAAACTCACTTCACGTTTAAATTTGTATCCCATATGATAATTTATCCAATTCCGTGATAATCTTTCCATCTGATAAAAATATTTCTCAACTATTTTGGAATTGATTTTTCCAATCAAGAATATTATAATTTCTTCAGCATTATTTAATTCATTTAATAATTTTTTATTTTATTTTCAATCACCTATTAAATTTGTTTTTCAAATGTGAGAATAGTGATACTGATGGGCACGCATCATAAAAAATATTGAAACCCTACCTTATAGAAATAGACACGGCCAGCCATCTGTGTGATGCCTGCAATAAATAATCCACTTGTCAGCTGATTGATTATGAATAATTCTATAGTCTGATTGATCCTATCTTCAAAGTGGATGATGTATATAGTGATATCAGAGTATGGAGGAATTCCTTTTCTTCTCATATTATCCTTAAATTTCAAAAAACCTTGTGTATACATCGACGCGCAGTTGAATAAAGAATATTCCTGCCAAATCTCATCGAATTCTATCAACGCGTTTGGCCGTAATCGCGTTACATACAGACAGACAATAGAAAATTCGAGTTGAAACATAGACCTCACTACGTACGGTCAATAATTATTTTCTTGGTGTAACCTTGCACTATGAACATACTCTATGAATCAATTCAGTTATTTATAGCTGAGTATATGTTCAACAATTACTTTATACTGGATAGTATATTGAATACTCAGTATAACTTATTCACTTCTTTTGCTTCATTTCAAACCCTTTTTCTCGATGACTCCTTCACTCTCTGTTATCTCTATCTTTCTTTCTCACTCACTCTCTCTCTCTCTCTCTCTCTCTCTCTCTCTCTCTCTCTCTCTCTCTCTTATTCCTCATTGTATATTTCTCTCTCCATTACTGCAGCCTGTTTAAAAGCGTCGGCCCATTTCTACCGGTTACATGAAAAGTGTTTCTACATCTGTGTGAATTCGACATCAATGTATTCGTCCTATTTTCGGCCTTCTCTCTTTCCTTCTTTCTAAGTTTCCGTTCATTATTTTCTCTGCCACTATATTTCCTTTTCGTTCAAATATCCCACAAATAAAACCATTATACTGTAGTTTTCATTGATCGATGATGTATGTAAAGTTCATGATTTATCATATAAGTTAATTCTCTATTCCATTTGAATTACATATAGGTTGATCCTTTTCTTTTCACGTATTCGTAACTCATAAAATCACATCATAAAATGTGCAATGTGTAACCAAATTTGAACACATGAATAAATTAAATATAAATACTAAGATATTGTCAATAATTTCCAAGACTAATAATTACCACAATATCAACTTCTCAACTACACAAAGAACATGAATAAAAAAACATTTTTTATCTGATACATATGAGATTAATTTATACAAGGACTGGAGGTCCACGTTATAATGATAGTATTCGATTGATATTAATATTGTTTACCTTGTCTATCATTCGACAAAGCAGATAGCACTATCCTTTTCCACCTCTGCAACTTTGTCAGATCTTCTTTCATCAAGGTAGAGAAATAATTAACAAGATATTTATTCTCAATTATGAAAATTTAATATTGAATCATTGAAAAAAATATTTTTTGTGACGAATAGAATGTAATTGATCATTTTTAACAAGAATGAACAGTTAGTATTACATCAGATATACTGGTATCAGCTATCCTCTATAGAAGGCAGTTGTAAGGCAGAGAATCATCATTGGTGTTCTCCTATCTTTCTCCACTGCCATTATAACGTGGATCACTAGAGCGTCCCACATCTGTCTGTGGAATATCTTAGTAGAGATAAGGGAAGATCTTCTATATAGGATATAGTTTTAGTTTCTCTATAATCTTAGTTGGGTTTATTACTGCTAGTTATATCAACTTTTGCAATAACATATAACTACTAGCATAACTAATAACATATACAGTAACGTATCATTAGTTGGGTTTATTACTGCTAGTTTTATCAACTATTGCAATAACATATAACTACTAGTATAACTTATAACATATATAGTAACGTATCGTTTATAGCTTCGATCGAAATAGTTCGATATTATCATGAATTCAAACTCCAGACCACAGCCTTATTGATATGCCACAACGTTATTGCTCAATTTATATTGCTAGTGAATAGTTTTCAATTTCGCGAAGTTTGGTTGATTTTCCTCGTTTGGAGGATAGTTTCAGTTGATGTGAGATTCACTTGAAACTGTCAGTATTCCTCATTTGTAACACGAACGCTCCTAATTCAACCAATACTGACAGTTTGAAATAAATCTGACTGTAGATCGTCGTTTTTTAGAGAGCTAGCTCGTGTAGGGATTGTTTTCAGCTAACTCAGAACGAGGATCAACGAGCTAGCTCGATAGGTTTTCAGCTAACTTAGAACGAGGATCAACGAGCTAGCTCGATAGGTTTTCAGCTAACTTGAAACGAGGATCATCGAGCTAGCTCTCACATTCTATGCTAGCAATAAGGCTGAGATTGGAATCCTTAATTAGCTTCTAATACTTGTGGGTCTGAAATATGTTCGAATCGAGCGAGGTTCGAATTGAGTCAGGGGAGTATGGGTTCAACTAAATAGATTTCGGAAACCCGTTTCTAGATTCCTCATATAAACCGGGAATTTACATCGAATTGTGTCAGGGAGTATGGAGTGAACTAAATAGGTTTCGGAAACCCGCTTCTAGGTTACTCATATGAACCGGGAATTGCTAATTCATCTCTAATATGAGAATCTTGTTGTATTACCTCATTCCTTCAAACTACAGTAAGATCCACGTTATAATAGTAGGATTTGATTAGCATTGATGTTGCTATCCTTGTCTATCATCCTTGTATCTGATAGGCCTGAATATCTTTAATTCAATTTAATAGAATAGTCTACAACATGTTAAAGTTCGTTAATTGAAACATATTGATGATTCTACCTGTGATTCCTAGGAATTCAAGTTACATAGAAGACAAAGTGCTATAAGCAAGGTCTCTAGATACATATTGAATGAAAAAGACTTAGAAATTGTCAAAAAACCACTGATTTATTGATAATTAGAAAGACCGGTTTCGGTTATTACACCATTGTCAATCTCTGATAAACAGAGTTTACTCAAACTCAGTTTATCAGTGATTGACAATGGTGTAATAACCGAAACCGGTCTTTCTAATTATCAATAGATCAGTGGTTTTTTGACAATTTCTAAGTCTTTTTCATTCAATATGAATAATTACCACAATATCAACTTCTCAACTACACAAAAAGTGTCTCTAGATACAATTCATGACACAATCCCGTGATGCATTGCAAAATCGCCATTTCATGGGGTTCTAGTTCACCGATTTTCGAATTTATCAGCTGTTATCATTATGGATTGAACAACATGATGTGTTTCTTTGTTATATTGTTCAAGGGATATTGCTTGGCTTTGAATTGTAAAATAAATTGTTCGAACAGAATAATAATAAATTAGATTCCAACTAGGAACTGAATTGTTGATTTTTAGATTCAATTGATCGGGAACTTAAAACTCTTTCTGAAATTGGCCTCGCATAAAAGGTCTTGTCCCAATGCCTTTTGAATCATAATCCTTGATTTACAAGAATAAGAACAGTTTTTAATAATAAATGAATGAATAATTAAAGCATCTATTATTGAAATTTCATAATTAAAAAATTGAAAACCTGAATCCACATATTATCTGAACTAGAATATTGTTTTAAAATGCATAATTTTGTTACGAGCAAATTGAATTGGATTGGATTTTCAAATGTACCGCCATGAAGACCCCACATAATGGCCGCTCCATAAGGAACACGAATGTCATAACCTGTATTTATAGACCTTGCTATAAGCTAACTCCAATAGCACTCCAAGCGGATAATTTGTGTAACTCAAAGTTTATAATAACCTTACTTTTGCTAGCAAATACGACCAAAACAAATATGGCCGCCGTTTTAACAAAGGTAGCTACAGTTAGCGGACTCAAACCTGCGCTATCTGCTATCTCGTCTGCTATTTTTGTTCTAACGTACCACTATAGCATTGAGTTAACACAGACTTAGCAAGTAGCAGGAGTCAGCGAATAGTTCGATTTAGCCAGCTAACTCCAACATTGCGAATACCCCTAGAAGGTTTTATTACAGAAAGCTAACTATTTGCAACTCCTCGTTTCATTCATTGACTAGCCGTCAGGCTCGCTTCGCTCGCCGTATCCGTCTAACCAGGGGGGCTCCGCCCCCTGGACTCCCGACTGGATCGTCCAAGAATGAGATCAGCATTTTTCATTTGAGCGTTAGGACGATCGAGTCGGGGGTCCAGACTAAACGTCTGGCTTAAACGGATATGGCGAGCGACGCGAGCCTGACGGCTAGTAATAAAATATTCCCAGGAATAGCTCTGATTGAAGTAGGAGGGTCAATCAATTATTTTTCCGCCATAAATGCATTTCAATCTTCAACTTGGTGCCAACCTAACAAAGTCAACTCAACTTAATGCCAACCTGACAAAATTATTAATTTAGTTACCAGTTAACAACTGTTTCGAAGAGGTACTCTCTCTAGATTATAGTTCTATATAACATAGGGTATGGTCATTTTTCAATTATAATTGAGAGAATAATAAGAAGAATGTACATGCTAAAAGACGAACTTTAAACCCTTAAAAACCACCCTTAGAGTTAAAATATTGCCAAAAGATTTCTTAGTGCGCCTCTAAAAGATCAACTGAACATACCTACCAAATTTGAACGTTTTTGGTCTGGTGGATTTTTAGTTCTGCGAGTGAGTGAGTGAGTCAGTCATGCCCGGTTGCAGAGTCGCTACATAAAGTCACCCATAGTTAACAGAGCCATTAGTTAACAACTCGCCCATAAATAGATGTTCGTTGCAGAGTCGTTTGCCAGACCCCTGTTAGCTATGGCTCCGATAAGGCACACACATAAGTCACACTGCTGCTCATACCACTTTTTGCGTGGTATGCTTCTATCCAACTAATGTATTGGCAACGGAGAGGGCATCACTGTAAACAGGTCTTCCAAACCTCCAGTCGGATGACGTCACAACATGGCGCTTATTTATCACAACACTGCTGTCTGCTCTGCTTATTGTGTTGTTGATGTTTGGAGGTTACGAATCGAAATCGTAAACTGCAGACTAATTTGTAATTATTTTCAGTTAAGTTAGTTTGAATTTTTGATAGCTTAATGAATGAGTTAAGCAAAGTAAGATTAGAGGTAGAAGAAGTGAAATGAGTGACTAGTGTATTTATTATTGTATAATATTTAAAAAAAAAACAAAGAATTTTGACCAGAATTATTTTATTGCCTTCTGGCATTTTGATTTATCTTGGAATCAAAGCAGCCAGTATACAAGATATATTTCTAATGCCTCTGCATACTGTGCTTATTATTAAAATTAGTAATAATTGATTATTCAAATTTATTAAATTATACAATTTATTGAAAATTGTTTTAAATCTTCGTCCAAGCTACTGAAATAGTTAATGATATTCCATTCAGTTCATTTACACTCTAGCTACAGTTTTAAATAGTTAACGTTATTATAATGTAATCAACTATTATGTATGATCATTTTCGTCTGTCTTTTAAAATATGCAAACAAGTCAACATAACCTTAAAATACACTTGGCGCGAATGTATAGTGGATCATGTATAGTGGGCATTTAAATTAAGAGCACATTTAGTTTCTGGTAGGCTCAGATGACGTCATCTGCCTGTAGGGTTTTCGTCTCTGCAACGAAATTGGCCTGTTAAATAGTAAAGTCCGCGCTGTTAACTATGGGCGACGTTATTTGTCGACTCTGCAACCGGGCATCAGTCAGTCAGTCAGTCAGTGCCATTTCGCTTTTATATGTATAGACAAGTACAATCAAAGCTTCTAACTCTCCACAAACTTTCGCATCGGAAAATACGGCGCCATTATGCAGTGCATCACATCATATGCATTAAATGCATTGTCATTACAGCCATTATGCAATGTCATACGAGGGTGCTTTAACATGTTTTGTCAGTAGCACTCTATCGGAGTGACATTTTCAATTAACTGTATCAGCTTCCAAACCAATACAACCTCTCGTTAGCGGAGCATAATATCTGACATAATTTTGGACGCCATATTGGTTGTGGTTATCGGGGGGACGGGCAGAGTTCCGTGGTTTAGGGGGTTCGTTGTACCCCCACTCACCACACTGTCTCCCACCATAAAGGAAACATGTGAGCAGACAATAATGACAAATTATATACTATCGTGAGATCCCGGGTTGCACCCCTGAAAGGTTCAAAGGGTTTGTTGGCGGACCGGGGGGGTTTCAAACCCCCACTATTTTTGTTGAGCCAAGGGTACGCCATCAATCTCGACCCCCAGTTAGGGGTGGGAGTCTAGTTGAGAGTATATTGGTTTTGTTGAGTATACAAGCACCGTATGTGAGGTGTACCGTGTAGGAGGCTATGTAATATAAACAGCAGTGTATATTATATGCAGATGTAATATAAACAGCAGTGTATATTATATGCAGATGTAATATAAACATCATAGTGTAATATATATCTCGTAATATGTTACATATTACGAGATATAGCACGAGATACATTACATATTACCTCTCTACAGTAGAGAGGTAATACGAGCGTCATAGTATATTATGAGTAAGGAATAAACAGTGAGTAAACAGTACAAGATGGGTAGTAAGTGATGTTGCTGTACTGAGGTGCACGATGTATGGCAGTATTTGATCAACATTGGTGTTGCTATCCTTGTCTATTATTCGACAAAGCAGATGGCGCTATCCTTCTCTAGTTCCGCAACGTTGCTATAGTGAGGTCCACGTTATAATGGCAGTGAAGAAAGATAGGAGAAAAACGTTGCCAAGTCTCTCCATTTTGCCACTCAGTGTACACATCTGTTACTCAATTCATCCCATTAAATTTGATCTGATAATAATTCCCATAGGAATGCAAAAATTTCCCTCACAAAGGCCCAGTTGCACAAAATCTGGTTGAATTTTAATCCTGAATTAACTTCACGTGAACCAAATCAGAGAAAATCATTTCAAAAAGATGGATTTACTGCAATTAATCAGGATTGAAAATAACCCGGCATTTTTTGCAACCAGCACTAAGTACCTGATTGAATGAATATAAAAGTTCAACAGCTAAGTCATAATTTTGACACAGTACCACATACATGAACTCGCTCACTCACTTCCATTACCAATAGACGACGAAATAATTACTATCAGCGGGTTTTCCAAGGATAAATAATAATTATCCTTTTAATGTCCTTAAGCGAGTTTTATCATGAATGAGACCTAGTGCCATGGAATCTTAATATTATAAACCTATTATGTTCTGAATTTCGTGAGAATCTCTAGAGCTGTTTTTGAGATCCGGTGAAATACAAACTTACAAACATCTAAACATATAAACAGAAGTTGCTCGTTTAATAGTATAGGATAGAATAATAAAAGAGTTCCTACAAAAATATTTCAATTCAATACTTGATACACAGACAATGATGGAAAAACATTCAATTTTTAGAAAAATTATAAGAAAAATTTTCTTCTTTATTGTTGCAGGTAAGAGATTGGAAACATGGTTCGCAATGGAATTACTGTAGTAAGTGTATTAATTATTCACGTTATTTATTCATTTTATTCTTGTATTTCAATTGACTTTCCCAACAATAAATTTCATTTCATACACAGGTTATCTGCCATTGGTAGATGGGTATGATATCTGCCAGACTGGTATAGGTATCAATAATGTCGATCTTTTAATTTTTAAGGATATCAAAATCGGATTTAATCTTGACTGATTTGCACATAGTTAGGAGACAGTCACATTTATTTGTTAATATTTTTTAGCATTCGTGGCGTATAAAGCCAGTCACCCACACGTCGATTTTGAACGTTTTATTTTTTGCCGTCTCTATGAAATCTACTTGATTGATCGGAACTTGGCAGACACATGAACAAATCATCTGTTTGCCAAGTTATGTTTCATTTATTTATGAAATGTTTCATATATGTTTATTTATTTTCGCCACAGTGCACAGAAAGCAGCTGTTTTTCAGTCCCTACATAGATCTGAAATACATTGTTTGCAGATGACTCTCGTCTGACGTCAGAACAGGTTTCTTTCCGGCCTAGGCCTAGGCCGGAAAGAGCACCCTTTCCAGCCGCTAACATGAAACTAAGAAAGGTGATCAAAAAGCAGCTGATCAAAAAACTTTTCATTATTTGTGTTCATTATTCAATAATTAAAACATTTATAATAATATCATCTTATTGTCATTTGAAAGAATCTTCTCCTCTTCTCTAAGTACCGTCTCCATTTCGGAGGTTGGCAATCATCATGGCGATTTTTACCTTGTTCACAGCCGCTCTAAATAGGTCATTGGTTGTGCAATTAAACGCTTCCCTCAGGTTTCTCAACCAAGACATTCTCCTGCGTCCCACCGAGCGCTTACCAACTATTTTACCTTGGATTATGAGGTGCAGAATCATGTACTTGGGTCCTCTCATAATGTGTCCAAGGTAAGTCAACTTTCGTATTTTAATGTCACACACAATATCTAGTTGCTTACCCATTCTTCTGAGAACTTCTACGTTCGTGACTCTATCTGTCCACGATATACGGAGTATCCGCCGGTAGCTCCACATTTCAAATGCTTGAAGTCTGGTCTCACATTCCCTATTTAGTGTCCATGCTTCCAACCCATACAAGAGAACAGGGAACACATAGCACCTCAAGAGACGGGTCCTAACCTCAATAGACAAGTCACGAGCCGACAGAAGTGTTCTCATTTTTACAAAGGCAGCTCTGGCCTTTTCAATTCTCATTTTTATTTCTGGCATGTGACTTGCATTGCAGCTGACGCGGGTTCCCAGATAGTTATATGCCTCTACCCGTTCTATCATATCCTGTCCAGCAAAAAGGTGCTCTTGTGGAATTTCATGCTTTGTAATGACCATATACTTTGTTTTTTGGCATTTAATGTGAGCCCATATTCCTCACTTGTCCTTATCAAATTGCTTAGCATTCTTTGCAGGTCTTCTATGCTTTCAGCCAGGAGTACAGTGTCATCTGCATAGCGGATGTTGTTGATATGGGTACCATTGATGACAATGCCCGCTGCTTCTTCTTCAAGAGCTTTTGCTATGATATTTTCCGAGTATAAATTGAACAAGAGTGGGGAGAGTACACATCCTTGACGGACTCCACGCTTTATTGCAAGTTCTCGACTAGTTTTTGATTGGACTCGAACTTCTGCTGTTTGATGGAAGTATAAATTTTTGATTATCTAAATGTCCCTAGTATCAATGCATGCTTCTTCCAAAATCTCCATCAGTGGGTTGTGACGTACTTTGTCAAATGCTTTATTGTAATCAATGAAGCATGCATAGACATTCTTATTCACATCCAGACATCGTTGAATTATCACATTATAAGCAAAGAGCGCCTCTCTTGTTCCAAATCCACTTCTGAATCCAAACTGTGTGTTTGATAGCTTCTCTTCCAGTTTTGTGTTAATTCTTTTATGAATTATTTTCAGAACTAATTTGAGAATGTGGCTCATAAGGCTGATTGTGCGGTGTTCTTCACATTTCTTTGCATTATGTTTTTTGGGAAGTGTGATAAATGTAGATTTTAGCCAATC
Source organism: Nilaparvata lugens (assembly GCF_014356525.2). Taxonomy (NCBI): domain Eukaryota; kingdom Metazoa; phylum Arthropoda; class Insecta; order Hemiptera; family Delphacidae; genus Nilaparvata; species Nilaparvata lugens. The sequence goes on along the minus strand of NC_052514.1, from coordinate 3,444,056 downwards.
TTCCGGAAGTTTTCCACTCTTGTATATCATATTGAACAAATCCGTCAACTTGGCAACATGCCTCTCATCTAACAGCTGTAAAACATCTCCAGGGAGTTCATCCGGTCCCGCTGCTTTGCCCTTTTTGATATTATGGATCGCATAGACAACTTCCTCCTTCAAAATATCTGGACCCGTTGTTTCTTCTATATTTGCCATTTCCTTTTTTTCATCAGCAAACAACCTCTCTATGTACTCCTCCCACAGTTTAAGCTGTTCATCTGTGTCTATGACTATCTTACCCACATCATTCAGGAGATAATGTGTCCTCTGGTCTCTCCTCCCAGTGAGTTCACTGATCTTCTTGTGAATGTTGTGGGTATCATGCAATGCCTGTAGATGTTCCATCTCTACACACTTCTGTCTTAACCACTGTTCCTTGGCCTGCCTGCACTCATACCGAATCCTGTTCTGAATCTTTCTCATCTCAACCTTCCCCACATTTGAAGCCTTGAGCCTCTGACGTGTTTCCATGAGATTCAAGATGTCTTCTGTCATCCAGTCTTTCTCTTTCTTATGTTTCATTCTTTTCAAATGCTTTTTACATGGCTCCAGAATTGCTGTTTTAATGCTCTGCCATGCCGCTTCAATTCCCTGGTTATCTTTGTTGACTGTGACATTTTCAAGTTTCTCATTTAGATCATGGACAACTTTAATCCTGGTAGATGCATCTTTTAATTTGTTGACATCTATTCGGTCTGCCAACTTTGATTGGATGAGCTTCTTCAACCTGATGCAAACTTCTGCAACCAAAATATTGTGGTCTGATCCAATATAGGCTCCAGGGTATGTTTTAGCACTCTTAACTGAGTTTCTGAACCTGTGGTTAATTGTGATGTAATCAATCTGATTACGCATTATTGCACCTGGCCTATCCCTAGGTGAAGTCCAGGTGTAGAGACGTCTTTTTGGCAGCTTGAAAAAGGTGTTGGCAAGAACCATCTTGTTTTCAAGAACCATTTGAAAGAATAAAAAAGTATAAACTTAAACTCCCACATAATTGAACATCATCTTTAAGGTTATTTAGACAAATCAGAATAAAAAATGAAAATACTTGGACAATTTTCTGATATTCAGATTACCTCAGATTTACTAGAGCTGTCAACTTCCACTTCTGCTTTCGGAAGTGCTTAGTAAATAACTATTCCCATATATATATATATATAATATATATATATATATATATATATATATATATATATTGTTTATTTTTGTGTGTGGCGAAAAATAGCATTCGCACCACGGGCAAAAATGTTTTTCCGGCTCTCTATCTTTTCTAGTCCTCGGCCTATGGCCTCGGACTTGAAAACCGATTTCGAGCCGGAGAAATCTCATTTTCTGCTCTAGGTGCGAAATATACTATTACGGCAAAAACTCATCGTACGTACTTAATGCTAGCACACATCGATTTTTGTTTGTACGATATTCTGCCGTCCTTATGAATTCTATTGGATTAAACAGATTATGTTTGTCAAGTTCCGTTTAATCTGATAGAATCCATAAGAACGAATTTTTCTCCCTATTCCTTATTTATTTTTTTCAATTTTTATGTTATCAAATTAATTTTCCATCGATTAAAAGCGAATAATGTAAAAAACAGCTTGCTAACTCCTCTTGACGGGTCTTTGCAATGGAGTATATGCCAGCGTGACTTTTGTAGATTAATTGTATAAGTGTAATGCAATTACATTCAATAAAGGCAGTTATTTATTTTTCGCCCCACTTGGATGTAATGAGCTGGTTTACGTGCGTCATATGGAGGCCGAAAGTGATTGTTTTCTGACCAGGCCGGTAAAATTTTTACGGCCCTAGGGCTGTAAAATAACCTTGAAGTCAGCTGATTCTGATTTGATGTGAACGTGTTTACAAAATAGTTTATGAAACGGAATCAGTTTATGCTTCTAGAATTGAATAAAGTTTTTGCAATAAGATACTATCATTTTATTTGGATGAATGAAATACAAATAATGAGATATTATAAACTATTCAAATTCAATTTTCAGAGTATAATAGAATCTAACCTCAAACCTCCTAGTACAGCGTTTATCATGGAACATGGTGGATAAACGGAATCATTTTATGCTTTTAGAATTCAATAAAGTATTCTGTAATAATATACTATCATTTTATTTGGATGAATAAAATACAGATAAGATATATATTATAAACTATTCAAATAATTCTATTTTCAGAGTAGGATAGAACTTCTAACCTAAACTTCCATTGACATTCAGATTGGCCAAATTTCAAGTGTGCTAAAACAGCTGATCAAAAACTTTCCATTGACTTTCAGATTGGCCAAATTTCAAGTGCGCTAAAACAGCTGATCAAAAACTTTTCATTCTTTGTGTTTATCATTCAATAATCAAAACATTTATAATAATATCATCTTATTGTCATTTGGAAGAATAAAAAGTATAAACTCAACCTCTTACATAATTGAACATAATCTTTTAGGTTATTTAGACAAATCAGAATAAAAAATAAAAATACTTGGACAATTTCTTGATATTCAGATTACCTCAGATTTGCTAGAGCTATGACCTTCCACTTTTGCTTTCAGAAGTGCTTAAAAATAGACAATTATTCTCATATATATATCGTTTATTTTCCTGTGTGGCGAAAAATAACGTTCTCACCATGGGCAAAAATGTTTTTTCCGGCTCTCAATCTTTTCTAGTCCTCGGCCTACGGCCTCGGACTTGAAAACCGATTTCGAGCCAGAAAAGTCCCATTTTCGGCCCTAGGTGCAAAATATACTATTTCCTACATTTACGTTGAAAAGTGGCCATTGCTGCACTGATTACAGAACGCAAAGAATCACTTTTCCGCTCTAGTGCGGGAAAAATTTTTCCTGCACTCCAGATTTGCAACATGGCAACGCAAAATAGTTAGTAGGTTATATGGAGCAACAGTGCAGCAAAATCAAAATGAAGTTGGTAACAGTGACTGGGCTGCTATAGTGAGCAGAGGTGCAACGAAGCACAACGCGCAAAATTATTAGTATTAGATATTATAACCAAGGACAACATTTTTATTCAATTTGACAATAAATTAAGGTTTATGTCAATAATAAAATTACACAGAAAAACATTTGATGCATTTCAGGCAATTTTACCCATAATTACCCACTTTTCATATTCAATGGTAACTGTAGGAAAAATTTAATGTGAAATACGTGCGCAAAGTTCCTCTGCTGCACTCAACAAACCATTCTGCCATCGCCTACAGCTCGGGCGTAAACGTTTCTTTCGGTGTAGCAAACTGTTACTTTGCGCACTAGTTGCACAAATAAAAACGGCAAACAATCGTACGAACAAAAATCGGTGTGTGTAACTGAACTTGAAGGGTTTTCTAATCACCCTATTATGATATACTAAACACAGACCAATAGAGACTGAGAGAAACACTATTCACAGTCTAAACTGATATTTCTGGATTACAGTAGCAGCCTATACTCTCTGGCGAGCTCATGATATGAACAGAATATTCTTCTACAAATCAGAATCAAAAAAGAATGATAGATTGAAGGAGAGAGAATATGGAGAAAGATAGCAGAGAGAAGAAAGTGAGATGAAATATTTGAATATCAGAATATTCTTCTACAAATCAGAATCAAAAATGAAGGATAGGTTGAAGGAGAGAGAATATGGAGAAAGATAGCAGAGAAAGTGAGATGAAATATTTGAATTTTGCTGGAAACCCTTGTGATTCGAAACTTTCAGTGGAAGAGGAGCACATATGGAAATGAACAATTGAACTTTCAAACTGCTCTCTCGAATAGCACCCTAGTGTGAAGAAGAAGTGTGAGTATGAGATGGTAGATGGTGAGAATGTGTGCAAGAGAGTGAGAGGAAGTGATCATGCAAATAGGGGGAAAGAATATGGTATGAGTTGATATCCTGGAGAGAGAAGAAGTTATAGAGTAAAGCAAACGCGGGTAATTTGAAGGATGTGATGAGAGGAAGAAGGCGAGAAAGAAGAAGAAAGATAAGAAGAAGAAGAAGAAGAAGAAGAAGAAGAAGAAGAAGAAGAAGAAGAAGAAGAAGGAGGAGGAGGAGGAGGAGGAGAAGAAGAAGAAGAAGAAGAAGAAGAAGAAGAAGAAGAAGAAGATGAAGATGAAGAAGAAGAAGAAGAAGAAGAAGAAAAAGTAGAAGAATAAAAAGGATAAGGAGGAGAAGAGGAAGAAGAAAGAGATGATGAAGAAGAAGAGTTGAGTAAGACAACAATTATTTATTATAATGAAATTATAAAATATTAATATTTCAATAATAACGTTGAACTTATCTCAATCCAATAAATGAGAGCTAATTTCCTCCCTATCTTTCAACTTTGATAGACATTATAAAGTTTAACATTCAGATGAAATACTTGATTTTTTTGTATTTCTTCAAGAATAATTCGCATTGAACTATCTTCTATGGCTGTTAAAGAGGAGTTAGGAAAAATGAGCTGACAAAATGCGAAAGGTTGTTGGAGACGAAGGAATGGGAAATGGAAATAAGGAATTGGGAATGGAAAGAAGGAATTGGGAATGGAAAGAAGGAATGGGAAATGGAAAATTGTCAGAAGGAAAGTAGAATGTGAGCTAGAGATGAGGAAGAACCTGAATTTGTCTCCTTGGCAGGAAAGTAACTTTGGCGATTTTGGAAGTCGTAGTGCGATTTGCATACGATTGTTCTTACAGCCGAATTTCTCATTCAGATTGTGTGAATTCATTGCTATTCATAGTTGGGGGGCCATTGAGAATTATTCAGAAGTTGCAATCAAGAGATGATTAAGTACTTTTGGTAGAGAGACAAAGAGAGAGAGAGAGTGAGAGAGAGAGAGCGTGAGAGTGGGGGGAGAGTCCTAGTTTCCAAGATTCATTCGAAAAGTTTTACTAACTTTTTACTCGCTTTCTGGTCATTAAAAATGGTTGAATTAGTTGGATAAATTTCTTTAGTAGGTAAAATAATTCCTCATCTCTCCCTGGATGCACTATAGTGAGGTCCACGTCATAATGGCAGAAAAGAGAGATGGGAGAACAGTGTAACCGATTCTGTGCCTTGATGAGGCACCGATTCACTGCCTTCTGTAGAGGTTTGCTGATACTGGTATATCTGGTTCAATATAAACAACTGTTCATTCTTGTTTAGAATAATAAATAAATACCGGGGCACCGAGCTTCGCTCGTTATTTTTATTCATTGATAAACAGAACACAATTCTCTAAAATGATCGTGTTTATATTTCACAGCTGGTTATATGTCATCTTATGAATTTCGGGGATGCGATATTTTGATTTTTCACATACTCACTCGCTCACTCACTTTTTTACTATCCACAGCTGTTTCAGCCAAGGATGAGTTATCCTTTTAATGTCGTTCAGCGAGTTTTTCCAAGGATGATTCCTAGTGCAATGGAATGTTTATATCATAAACCTAATATGCTCCAAATTTTGTGAAAATCGTTAGAGCCGTTTTCGAGATCCGTTGAACATAAATAACCAGATATATATATAAAAATACAGAAATTGCTCGCTTAATAAAATAAGATATTTCATTCGTCAAGGAAATACATTTTTCAATGATTCAATGATCGATTTTTATGATTGATTATTTTGTCAATTAAATTTATCTCCATTGTTTAAAAAGGAGATGGCCAAGTTGCGGAGCTGGTAAAGGGTTTTCGAATATCTGCGTTGTCGAATGATAGACAAGGGCAGCATCACCAATGTTGATCAAATACTGCCATTATAACGTGGACTCCACTTTAGTATAATTCTTGATTATACTATTATTTTTTCGGGGTGACCTATTTTTGGGGAATCAAACGTTCTCACACAGAATGGAATACTCAAAATTCCGTTCTTGAAGATTGCATTTTACAACACAAAATTTTCCCTAGTGCAAAGCACGGGTTACCCGCTAGTCTTGAATATTAGTAGAAGGGCTCTTCGGGCTTAAGTTCATAGAAAATTTTGAAGTAAACTGTGAGGAGAATAGTCGAACTCTGTATCTAGAGATATGAATAAAATATATACTGGGAGAATGTTCTATGATAAAATAGAAACACTGCATGTTGTCATTCATACTGCTAGTGTTTTATGTAAAAATAAGATGAATCTACTGGGGTTCTGTGAAAAAACTTCACCCACCTGCAAAAAAAACAACCTATTTTATTTATTTCATTCACACATGCACAACATCAAAACAAAGTTTGGGAGAGAAACAACAGAATTAATCCAAAACTATTTCTCCCCCGAATTTATATAGTTGATGAGCAGATCTGAATAAGACTTTACTTTAATCCAGGAAAATTACTCCGCTGGATATATTTTTAGAATATCAACCTATTTGTTAGGGAATAAAATATGGCTGATAGCCTTCCTCCCCATCATTCCCTACTGTGGTTTTAAAACAAATGATAACGCATCGAGCGTAGGCCTAACTGTTTGTCATTTGTTAATGAGTTGCCCTGAATAAGCCCAACAAGCCCTGTGATGCCTCGCAGGTTTAAATGAGTTTCTAATTGCCTTCAAATCCCAGGAGGGCATCCTTTGCTGAGATATAAATCACGGAACTCATCATAATCGATATGTCGCATTTCGGAGGTCTAATGCTGTTCATCTCTATAATAACGTGAATTATCTATGGTGAGGACTATTTCAAAATGTCTGCTTTTTTTATTTATTGATCCATTTATTACAAAAAAAAACACACTGATCGGGAGAGAGTAACTTATGCTGATTGTTAGCATATTGTTATCTCTATAGTTTTTTTACAATCTATATAGTTAATCTAGAATTTAATATAGAATTTGTAACCAATCATTGCTGAAGCAAATCTCATTTCAGTTTTTGTAATATCGCCTACGTCATGCAATTGACAGTTAAGTGGTAGATTGAGAGAGAGAGATTAGATTAGGTTGGAGAGAGAGATTAGATTAGGTTGGAGAGAGAGAGAGAGAGAGTGATAGAGTGTTCTGAATAGAATGAGAGTGAGTGAGAGGGGCTTAGTTCAAATCATGTCAAATGCATGAATAATGCTATTTCTCAATTTTGCAGGAGTTACGATAAGCTGTAATTTCCGGTGGTTTCCTGAAATGACAGTTATTTATGTTTCAATAGAGTATTATGGTAAGCAATTTTTGTTTGATGCAAGGGGATGTAATTTTGTTACATAGATTTGGTATGTAGATGCTATCTATCAGTATACAATCTATTGAGTTTCTGCAGGAATGATATTACAATAATTGTTTTTAGTTGACTGTTCTGTATCTAAAAATAATCTATTTCTTCAGTTCAGATTTTTGAGTTCGGATGGATGGATATTAAGCATTAGTCAACGATTCAAAAGGTTCTGAATGGAGTCAAGTTTCAAATAAACTTTATTGACCGAGCGAAGTGAGGTCTAAGATTCAAGTCGACGGTTTGGCTTTTCTCCTAATGTTTATAAGTTGCGCATTTACGGCTAAACGCGGTAATAGATTTTCATGAAATTTGACAGGTGTGCTCCTTTTTTAATTGCGCGTCGACGTATATACAAGGTTTTTGGAAATTTTGCATTTCAAGGATAATATAAAAAGAAAAAGGAGCCTCCATCATACGCCAATATTAGAGTAAAAAATCAGACTATAGAATTATTCATCATAAATCAGCTGACAAGTGATTACACAGATGTGTGGAGAAGCCAGTCTATTGCTGTATTTCCATAATAAGGTCTATAGTTTCAATCAAGTACTTGTGGATGAAAATACTACGTGAGGTCTACTGTTCACAGAACTACCAGTGTAGTGGATTCTTAGAGCCGGTTTCCGAGCTCTGGATTCAGCTAAGTTCTAGACTTCAAACAGCTGGAGTCAGAAAATTGGCTTTCTTTAAGGGGGCGTAGTCATAGTCATTGTCAAAGCCAAGTTTAAATTAAATTTCAAAAAACTAGAGAGGAGAACACAAAATAAAATAAAGACAAAATAGTGTAAAGTTTCAGCTATTTTGAATTATTTAAGGATGTTTCATTTCGTCAAGTTAAACGTTTCTTATTATAGAAATGAGAAAATAAAGATTTATTGTGCTGCAACTGTCTAATGCGACTACGCCCCGTTTTGGAATGCCAATTCTCTGACTCCAGCCGTTTAAAGTATAGAACTTACATAAATCCCGACCTCGGAGACCGCCCTTAGAGTTTTAAATAAATTTCATATAAAGTACTGAATAAATACTAGATATTGTCCAATCACAGATTTATTAAAAATCGAGATTCCGGTATGATCATAGTAATTGTATAATTCGTAATGGAAATATCAATCATTGCACTACTGAATAAATTAATCATGTTCAACTCTATACGTCCCTTGAATTTACATGAACATTTATAATATACGTTTTCCAGTACAGTAGATGTGGAGATGATACGGTTATCTATACTGAATAAAAGACTAGATATTGCCCAACCACAGATTTATTAAAAATCGGGATACCGTTTTCGGTTTTTATAAAGCATTATCAATCTCTGATTAACTGAAACCAAATTTGAGAGCAGCTGTATTTATAATAACGGCCAAGCCCTGTTATTGAAGAAGCCGTGACCTATCAAGGTCTACCATTGACCTAGACTAGCCCCTCCCCAAATAGCGGCTCAGACAAGACGTTCACCTTGATAGGTCAGGGCTTCCACCAATTGCAGTGCTCGATCGTCAGTATAAACACTTCTGCTGTTCAGTTCAGTTTTAGTTTAACAGAGATTGATAAAATGGTAACAATCGAAACTTGTTTCTCGATTTTTAATGAAACTGTGGTTGGGGAATATCTAGTCTTTTTAATCAGTAATGAATATATTATTCAGGGCTCTAGTTTATTGAACTTGATGAAGATTATTCAAAACTCGACCCAACTGTGGTTGGAGAATATCTAGTATTTTATTCAGTATGGATAACTACCACCAAATCACTCTCACAACTACTCAGAAACTTATATACAACTTTTCATGTAAAGCCAAGGGACTTATTAAGTTTAACATTATTAATTCATTCAGCAATACAATGATAGTTATTTGTATTACAAATTATGGAATTATAATCATGGGAGAACTACAGGTTCAACTCTCTCAAATTTCGATGGAATAGTGTTTCAAAAAGTAGTTTAAAAATGTTTCCCCACTTTTGTGATCATGCCAGTCCAATTTCAAGTTCATAACTAAGAGATTTTCAATTCAGTAGGATGAGAACTGAATTACAATACATTATCATGCACAATATTATTTGCAGAATATAAACGTAATCCATTTTTTGAAGACTTGTATCTAGTTACTTTCCTTGCCCTATTACCATAGGTAAGGAAAGTATTGCTTTCCGAAAAAAATTAAGGTACATCAATTTCTAAATTTCTATACATTTCAAGGTCCCCTGAGTCTAACAAAGTGGTTTTTGGGTATTGGTCTGTATGTGTGTGTGTGTCTGTGTACACGATATCTCATCTCCCAATCAACGGAATGACTTGAAATTTGGAACTTAAGGTCCTTACAATATAAGAATCCGACACGAACAATTTCGATCGAATGCAATTCAAGATGGCGGATAAAATGACGAAAATGTTGTCAAAAACACGGGTTTTCGCGATTTTCTCGAAAACGGCTCCAACGGTTTTGATCAAATTCAGACATAAAATAGTAATTGATAAGCTCTATCAACTACCACAAGTCCCATATCAGTAAAAATTCCAGTAGCTCCGCCCCATCTATACAAAGTTTGATTTTAGATTCCCAATTACTAAGCTTCAGATACAATTCAAACAAACAAAATCAAGTGAAAAAGATTGAGAATGAAAATTTCTACAATTAATGTTCAGTAACATTCTCACCTAAGATTTAAAATAAGCTCGAAATTCGAGAAAATGTTATTATTCCAATAATTGCAAACTGTTGGCAACTGTTGATTCTATTAAATAATCACTATGAAGAGATAACAGATTTCTTGTGTCTCCAGCGTTATTGTCCTGTCACCATCTGGCTTGGATCTTTGGATAGTAGACTTGAGATGCGCGTGTACACTAACGTCAGGAGATAAATTTTCATAACGGCAAGGAAAGTTGTGTGAGTGCGCCAAACCAGATTTTTTTGAAGATACGAATAATCTAGATGAGTAATTCACCCCAATGAAGCTATTACACATTATTTAAAATAATTTTTCAACTCTGAAACATTTATGCAATGATCAATAACACTCATGAGACAGTTCTCTATCGATCTGTGACAATATTGTCACAGTAATGCATCACAAATAATCCTGTCCCAAACATGACTAACTGTATAGTTCCCTACTGATAACTGTATAGCAGATTTTGCATAGCCTACAAATCATGAACATACAAACTTGGAGGTATGACTGCATTGTGCACGCTTGCATGTGTGTGTATTGTGAATATAAAATATGTGTGTGCCACATATATAGGTATGACCACACTTATGACTCCATTTACAGTCTATAGTGTTATATCTATTATACTATTCATATTAGTGTGTGTGTGTGTGTGTGTGCTGTGAATTCCGGAAGTGCTGTAAAACCGGAAACACGCACAGGGGTCACCGGAAGTAGGGGGGCTTTTTCCGATGGTCGGCTAACTATATGACAGCGTCGGCGTTATTACCTGCTAAATCAATCACTAGCAAAGATACGGACCGAAATGGAAGCTTCTGTGTTGTTTTGTAGCCAGCGGGTAGGGCGGATAACTGAATTTCCGAACCCATTTTTGTTTCACTGTTGTATTTCAATTTATGGTTTTGTTTACTTTCTGTACGTATGTTTTCGGTTGGAATCGATAGGTGGAATTGAATGTGATGTATTTTGTTTGGGGTATTGATTGGATTTGGATACATGACATGATTCATAACCTATGTATATTATTTGGATAATTTGAAACTAAATTAGGAAATTGAAGAAGTTTTGGGCAATAGCCTGTTTTTTCTTTTCCGATCATTGTATTGTTTGTGCTAACCTAACAAATGGTACTGCTTTTTTGGGGATTAATTTCCTGATATATAATGATATTAGAGTGATATAAGTGCGAGCGGATATCTCAGAAACTATAAGAGATATGGAAGAAATGTACAGGATAAAACTGTTGGTAATTTTGTGAGCTTCAATTTTGTACAGAGTGCAAATGTTCATAAGATGCATAGTTTCCGAGAAATATGCGGAAAATGGAAAAATGGTACTTTCAAACCACCCCTACCCCTTTAGCACATAGGGGATAGGGGTGAGGTCTTTTGATATGTTAATCCTCTTACTATCCTTATAAGAGCCAAACTTTTCCCTCTATAATCTTTCGTTGACTGGACTGGAACAGTAACACCAAATCTCTGATTGAACTATTTTTATGTTCGGAACAGATACAATACACAATAAGAAAACATTGTTAAGACGGTAGTTTTAAATCAAGAGACTGCAAGACAGTTTTAGGCCTATTTAACTTGCTAAGTAATTAAAACTACAATATTGCTACAACACGAATTTGTTCAACACACCTGTTTAATTAAGTAGAACTCATCAGACCTTTGCATAGAAAAATTCCTTCTCCAGTTCTTCATGATCTAGGAACTGAGCTATTTTATGTTCGCTAGACCACTCAGACGTTTCTGGGACATTGTTGATCTTGGATTTATTAACTTGAGTTTGGAAAAGCTTCTTATAAAATTTTACTATTCACATTGAATATTATAAATTTATTATTCATTTGTATTTAAAAATTTGCCGCCCCCAAAAATCTGCCGCCCTGAGCGGCCGCCCGGTCCGCCCACCCCTGGGGCCGGGCCTGAAACTTGACTAGCTGAGTGTCTCAAGCTCCCATTTGCTACAGTATCTAAGGATATGGTCAAAATAAGCACTTGATACTATAGTATTAAAAACCATGGATGAATAATATAGGTAATTTTTGTCATTTTCATTTTCATCTGTGTCTTTTTTCAATTATAAAACCAAGAAATGACGAAGAGTCAGTCTCGTCTCTCGATGCCATGAAAGTTCATCAATATCGGAGTTAAATTGATGGAAATATTGAGTGGTAAGGCTGGTATTTCTCGCTGAAACCATAATTAGTCCCAGTTGTCTTCTCTGTCTGTGAAATTCACTTCAAACTGTGAGCATCCCTCTGTATAACACGAATGCTTCTCATTCGAACAAGTCTGACAGTTTTAAGTGAATCCCAAACTCCCCCGGGGATCAACTGATTGCACCGTCAGCCCAATTAAGACGCGAATAAACTTTGTGTCTAGTTTTTCAACGGATTAACTCTTCCCCTCGCTGTCTTTCTCTCTCGCATCAGTCGGTAAAGCATGAGATTTGATATAATTAGGTCGTGGTTTTCTAATAGTATTCAGTCTTAAAAAATCTTGATAGGCCTAGATATGGGCTTCTCCTATAACTCTTGTAATTCAATAAATAATAAATATATATATAAAAATATGATACTTATACTATAGTGTTGAGGAATAAAAAATAAATTGCACACCATGAAAGTTTCATACATATATTACACAAATAATGCAAAGATCAATCGAGGCAAAAAATATATATAGAGCGATAAAAAATATAATATAAAAATAGAACAATATTTGAAATCAATAAAATATCACAGGCTAACTTTATATTCTAGATTTATGGCACGAATCATTACCATGTGCCTTTATCTTAAAATCATATGCATTCTTTTGCATGTAGCTGCGATATGCACTTGCTAATACTTGTCGACTTGGATAATTCAATCAAAAATATGTGCTCTAAGATCAGCTTGATAAATTAGCCACTAATAATCCAAATATATATATATATTAAAATCTCTAGTATTTAGTAGATTTATTTGTATCGAATATATATTTTTATCTCAGGGTGCAAGATTCGGCACCTGACGGAATAGGTAGAGCCATTCATCTAGTGAATTAGAACTATGATAAATTATCGCAAATTGTATTGCAAAAAATTAAATATTGTATGCATACGTTTGATAGCCTAGATTTCGTACTTCTTTGATTAATAGAAATTTCTAAAATATTGATCTATATTTTTCTTTCAATTAAATACCTTTAATACTAATTTTTACTTGCGCAAGTATTACTCTTATTAATTTCTCAATTTATAATAACCCTTTCGGCGAGCTAGCTTTGATCATCAGATTATTTCGAAGCACTAGGGCGCCCATCACTAAATTCAAATTTAATCACTCACGTGTCGAAAATCTTCTTGTAAGCCGCCGATGTCGATCCAACTCCATGTGGTCCGGGAATATGGTAGCCGGAATCGTCTCCTCCAAGGGGTTATAAATTTAATTAAAATGAAAAATGACTTCTGCTTCACAATAGCATCACGAAGTCTTTTAAGAAATTAAATAATTTACTTTAACTTTAACTTTTACAAAATCATTAGTAAGGTACTTCGCTCTAAAATATTTGGGGTCCTCTTATGGTGGCATTGGCTGGCGAGTGCTGGTTCTTCCTTCTCAAGTTTTACAGATCCTCTTTCCGACTTTCAAATTAGCATAAAATTTAAATATCTCAATCCTCCGCCATTAAATTCAAATAGATCTTACAAAAAATGCCAAAATATTGCTTAGATTATATGATTAATAATTTCTTTGCATTCGAGCCATATTGATAACATAGATTACACAAATTTTTACACAAAATCTAGTACATTTATATAAATATATATAAATATTTTTGAATTGGCCTACAGTTGCCGCCTATTAACTGCCGTTTTACTATTGGTGCATGCAAATTTTATTAGGTATTCATGCGCCTGGTAACTCTTATTTCCTGAATACATTAATTATTTTTATTTGGTTTTTTATTTATGCTCTTTGCATGCTAGTTAATATTCTATATATTAATATTAATTCCATGCTACCTAATAATTAGCCACGTGGACGGGTGTTTTTTCACATTGCACACCATCCGAATGCAATAAAGCTCTGCCAAGGGGTTTTGGTCAGATTCTACGTTCTTCGGTTTGATCGATCTCTAGGTCACCGATCCGTGAATACATCTATATAACCTCAATCTTCAAATATTTTATAAATAATCTATTTATGAGTAGTAAACTTCCTTCAAATCCTTTTTAAGTTCTTGTACCATTTAGCCAGAACAAGCTGATGCTATCTAATCTTGTTTATTATCTGCTTGGCGATATTAGCCAATTACTTTATTTTTAGACCTATTACTATTTCTGTTAGGGCTTTTTATCTACCCAGATTTAATATGTTACACGCGCCCCTGGGTTTGAATTCAAAATATTTGAGAATCACAATGTTTTTAATGAAAACCCACCCTTCAATACATCGATATACACTATACTTTATTTATAAATTATACTCTCCTACTTCTATCACATTTCGCAGACATATTTGCTGCATCTCCTTTATACCTTTATCAAAAACAATAACAAATTCTCCTCCTCACACACATAAAAATATCATAAATATAAACTTCTAAACGCACTCCTCCTGACAACATTTACAACACAGTAATTTTTAAATTCGCCGCTTGCAGGGCCGCCAACTTAACTACACACATTTCATAATTCTCATAAATGATTCTTTTTAGACAATAATTTCGATTCACAAACTTCTGGGCTTATATCTTATAGTATTTCTTAGGTCTTAATATAAATAATTTTCTATACATCAGGTACAATACTTTCTTTTGCTAATGGCTCTTTGGTTTTGGTAACTGGTATTCACTTTAAGTCTTTTCAGGTAACAAACGTGGCATAATTAAAAGTAATAAATATAAAAACATATAAATAAATATATCGACATTAATAAATATAATAAATAACAATAATAAATAACTCTTTGGGTACAGTACTTCTTTTTATAAACATATGTTCAACAGATATTACATTCATTTGATTTGGGTGGCTTTGGTCAGCTGTTCGCTGTTCTACAATTCATAGTGTTACATGTTACATCAGAATTTGCTATCGACTTTCATAACTAACCTAACTGCTCAATTTTTTCTCTTAAAAAGGTAATTAACAAATTTTAATTTTATTATCCCCGCTTGTGTCCTTTTTTATCTGATGTATATAATTTAATTACATATTTAAAAATTGTTCTTTTCCTTATTGCAGGCTTCTAACGGCTGGAAGGAATTAAAACATTGGATTGTTGCCACGAGGTCCTATACCAATATTAAATTTATTAAGGAAGGTTAGTAATTGGCTTGATAGTGTTGTTTTCCTTTGACTTCTTATCATATTTATTTCAAATTCGATGATATTTCATGTAGAATTGTTGTGGTCTTCCCATATCTTTTGACTTTCTGCTTGTAGGTATACTGTAGGCTGGTTGGGTTATCTGCTATCCATTTGTTGATTGTTGAGGCTGTCCTATTGATAATTTTTTCATCATAAATTTAAAGCCCTTGTATCTGGTGTATCTTTTAAAACAATTCCTTGATCTGGTTCTGTTTTCTTCCTTATTATTTCTATTTATTCCGTTGAGTCTCGATATTTTCACTTTAGTGGCATTGTTTATAATTCTAGTTACACCAATAAACGACTTTATAATATAAAGCTTCCAATCATCTTCATCTGATACTTTCCACTTAAATTCATTATTAGGCTTCATCATCATAATAAACAATTCAATAATATAACACTTCCAATCAACACTAATAAATTCTTTCAACAATAACATGGTCTTAATTATAGCATCACTTTTCAGTATTATCACAGCCATTATTACAAACATTAAACACAATATCCAAACATTTATCATCTTTTCAATAGCATAATATCCAGGCACTTCCATTTTATTAATATTATTTTTTAATTCTTCCAATCTTATTAACCATTTTCCATTCTTCATTAGTCCATCTTCCATTTCCTTGTTGCACATGCACGAATCCGTAGTAGTCATTTTAGTAGCTCCAGTTTTAATCCATACATTCGATCCATTTGGCCGGTCACATCGCTGATTTGCCCTCTTGAAGCGTATGTGCCGCGGATGCACGACGTCGGTCCGCTCCTGTCCTCCTCGGTGTCGGTCCGGTGTTCTTCTTTGCCTCTTGAAGCGTGCATGCGGCCGGTATGCGCGCGCGCGGCTCCTCCTTTTCTTTCGCCTCCGGGCCTTGCGATGCATCTTCTTCTCCCGAATGCCGTCCTCCTCTTCCTTATGTCGGCCGTCCGGTGTCCTCGGGCGCTTCCGTCTCCGGGCCTTGCGGTGGTCGCTCCTCTTATCCGGTAGTCCGTCCTCCCTGGTGTCATCCTCTTGGTACTCTATCCTGGGTTCATTGGGGTGCCTTGGTGGGGTCGAATGATGCGCGGGTGCGGTGGCGGTCTCTTGATGCGCGAGTGTGACTTTCAAAGCGGTTAGTATGGTGGCGGTCTCTTGATGTGCGGGCTGCTCTACCTGCGGTGATGGATTGTCGGCGGGAACAGGATGCTCAGTAGGGATTGATGCTTACAGCTGGTTTTTGGTGGTGGTATCTGGTATTGGCTTCGGTTCTTCTAATACTATTTTCGGTAAATCATTTCTAAAGGTGGTGTATGATGTTGAAATTTCTTGATTTTCGTTGTTTGTTTCATTGGAGCTTGTAGGTGTTATATCGGGGGTATCATATAGTCCTGGTTTATTAGCTGTAGTTTTCTGTATATCTGGTGGCGGGTTGTCTGCTGGCTTTTTCTTCTCTTTTTCAGTTTTTACTGGATCCCATTTCGCTCTATCTCCACCATGAACACGATCTTCCACTACTGGATTCCATCTCTCTCTATCTCCACTTGGACTCGATTTTCCACCACTGGATTCCATCTCTCTCTGTCTCCACTTGGACTCGATCTTCCACTACTGGATTCCTTCTCGCTTACCTCCACTTGGACCCGATTCTTCCACTACTGGATACCTACTCGCTCTATCTCCACTTGGACCAGATCTCCCACTACCAGTTCTTCCTCAATCTTCGTCTTATTCACCATTAGGATTATTCATCACCGGAACTCCACACATCTACATCTTATTGTGTTTAGTGAATTTTGTTTTGAACTAGTGCTTTAAATAGTGAAGGGAGCCGAACTGTCAAGGCATGCTGAATGCACTCGAATCAAGAGACTTTTTCATTTAGGTTAAGTTTTATCAGTTTCATCCCCATTTTCCCCGTCATGTGTTGTTCTGAGGTCGGTTCACGATTGGTCTGCTGCTTCCATGATGCCTCTCACTGACACGTCAGCTCGCTCGCCCTCAAGTAGGTATGATTATTTCAATAATAGTAATAATGACGCAGGTATGTTTCTAGCAAATAAGCTCCACTCTTTCAAAAAACTTTTCAAGGCTGCTCACCTTAACGTACAATCCCTCAGTTGCCACATTGATGAACTCAGAGCAATCTTCCGTTTTCAGGACTTCAATATAATCGGAATTTCCGAATCATTTTTGAAGCCTAGTATTTCATCAAATTTTGTTGCATTGCCTGGATATAATCTTTTCCGGAATGATAGATTAAATAAAGCTTGTGGGGGTGTAGCAATTTATGTGAAAGAAGGTATCAAAACAAAAGTTTTAATCACATCTAAACAAGAGTATTGTTCCAGACCAGAGTTTATGCTACTTGAATTATCCTTATCTAGTACTGATAAATTACTCGTTGGTATCTGTTATCGCCCACCAAAATAGGTCATTTCACAGATTTCGAAAGTGCCTTGCTTTCTCTTATGCCTTGTTATAACCGTATACTAGTTATGGGGGATATGAACACCGACTTGAACATGACAAATCGTAACTTTGACTACTTTCAACTGACTACAATTTTCCAATGCCTAAACATGACTATTTTACCTCTCGATCCAACTCATCATACTAATGAATCAGACACACTCATTGACCTTCTCATTGTTAGTGATCCCAATGAGGTTGTTCAAGCAGGCCAAATCTCAGTCCCAGCTATTTCTAGACATGATTTGATCTACTGTGTACTTTCCCATAAGATACCCAAGCCAGAACAGAAAATTATCACTTATAGAGACTTCAAAAACTTTGATGAAGCCGCCTTCCTGACTGATGTGGCTCAGACTCCATGGCATCAAATTGAAGCATTACCCTCAGTTGATGACATGGTCAAGACTTTCGAGAATTGGACTTTGACTTTGTATGACAAACATGCACCTTATGTGACAAGGAGGATTAATAGAAAACGACGAGTACCGTGGATGACTGAAGACATACTTAAGATGATGGGACGTAGAGACAAAGCACATAGAAAATTTAAAAAGACATTTGACTTGGACAGTTTGATAGAGTATAGGAGCCTTAGAAATAGGGTTAAACAGGAATTACGGAACTCAAAGATTAGGTACTTGAATTCGTTTATGACAAACAATAGACAAGACTCTAAATCACTTTGGCAGGGAATAAAAGAATTCGGGCTTGGCAAAGAGAAATCGAATCCACAAATTGACTTACCATTGAATAATATAAATGACCATTTCGTTTCACACTCTAACCAACGCGACGAAGTTGTCATTGCTAATCACATTGATGATCTTGAAGAGCAGGTTACAAACTTAGATTTACCAATCACTGATCAATTTCATTTCCATCCAATCTCAGAAGAAGACACTTTCAGAGCAATTCAACGTATTCATAGTAATGCTATGGGTGTAGACAAAATTCCTATTAAATTTATCAAGAAGATGTTATTTGCTGTTTTACCAACCATTACATACATTTTCAACAAGTCACTTGAAGAAGGCATTTTCCCTGAAAACTGGAAGTTTGCTCTGGTTCGCCCTCTAAATAAAGTTCCATCACCCAATAAAGTTGAGGATTTTGAAATTTCTTGATTTTCTTGTTTGTTTCATTGGAGCTTGTAGGTGTTATATCGGGGGTATCATATAGTCCTGGTTTATTAGCTGTAGTTTTCTGTATATCTGGTGGCGGGTTGTTGGGTGTTGGGTTCTGTGTTTTTTGGTGATTTGATCTGGACGCATGCTCTAATGTGTAGTTTGTACTTATTTGATGAGGTGGCGGTTTGTAATTTCTATTATAATTATTCTGAGTGTAATCATTATTTGTGTTAAATCGATCACGGCCATAATAATAATTTCTTTCATAGGTTTGCTGTGGATAATGGTTTGTTTGACGATTCTGAAAACTTCTATTATTCCAGCTGTTATTTTGATTATGATTATAGCGGCGTTTAAATTGAGGGTAGATCGTGAGCAATCATATGGTACTGATTCATAATTTTGGCTGTTATACTGATTAAATTTTGAGTTATGTTGATTTTGTGCGTATCTCTGGTCTGAACGGTGGTTTGATATTGCCATCACAGACTGTATGCCATATAAATGATTTATCAGCTGCTTGCAATCAGTAATGGGTTGTGTGGCGAGTGCCATTCTAACTTGATACGGTAGCTTCTTTAAAATAATACTTGCTAATGCCGATTCATTAATGGGCTCGCTCAATTGAGAATTTTTAAACTGTAGGGCAGTGACGAAAGTGGTACATGCACCGTCTAAGTTAGGGTTGAAATCGCATGATATAATGTCCGCTAGCACGTCCAACTGTTTACTTCTGCTCCAATACTGTTCCAGGAAGACAGCTACAAACTCATCCAATGATGTAAATTCATGGACTCTACTCCGAAAGAACATCAGGGGTTCGCCAATCAATAAACTAGTCAAACGAAGACGCCAAAAATTCCAAGAGGTGGGTGTTAATGATTGAACTAGTTTTATCTGATCTATAAATTCTTTAGGTTGGAGATAGCGGTCTGTATTGTCAAAACGGCCTAATTCATTGAAACTGTGTAGTGAATCAAACGTTGCTATGGGAATAGGCTCTATATTCTCGTGCGGAAATTGATGTATTTGACTTTCAAGTTGTACTATGTTTTGATTTGTATCAGAATTTGGGTGAGCTATTTCATGAATTTGCGAAGTGTTTTGTGCTGGTAGGTTATCTATTCTTTCGTTTAACTCACAAGTGACAGTATCTATTTTTGCTGTTAAATCGGTTGTAATTAGTTCTTGATTTTCAGCGGTAGATGCTGATATTGTGTCCGCAGTTTCCTTACCCGTTCTTACCGATGTATCCTTCAATGATTCCCGCATTTCCTTCATTTCCGCCTTCAAGTCCTTCATTACCATGGTCATTGTTTTTTCTAAACTATTAGAAAATGACTTGATCATCCCCTCTACTATAACCCTTCTTATTGCTTCTTGGGAGACATTTAACGGTTTATTACTGTTCACAGGATTCTTGGCGGTGATTGAAGAGATCTGGGCGTTGGACTCCATCGCGCCCCCCTCAGCGTCGATCTCCGCTACTATCGCCGTCTGCAGTGTGTCTGCTACCTTACTTTGCGTGGACGAAAAGAGACTCATATTTTAAAAATGGATTAAGTGTCAAGTGTTTGTTAAAAAAGTGAAAGTTTTGGCCAACAAGGCATTAATAAGGACACAAATGAGGATAGGCCTATGGACATTACAAGCCAGGTAACCTATTTATTACTTAAGCTCTTATAATATAATAATACTATTCATTGATTTCTGACTAGCAGTTTAGGCCCATAAAATATAATAGCTCTCTCTATAAAATATATTTTCTACAATAATAATAATATAAAATTTTCTTTAAAACATATAATTTCTCTTTATTTAAAGCTATTGATTCCCCAAAAAGTAATACAAATTTCCCTTCGCCAGTTTTCCTCACAACTCGTATAAGTTATCTATAATTTTCAATATGGTTATTGACTTAATTTCAAATAATTATTCAATGAGCTTGGCTCTCATCATCAGTCCCACGTTGGTACGACATGTCTTTGTGTCACGTTATTCTTTATATTAAATAACGATTAGCCTCCTGCTTGGCATCAGTCGGTAAAGCATGAGATTTGATATAATTAGGTCGTGGTTTTCTAATAGTATTCAGTCTTAAAAAATCTTGATAGGCCTAGATATGGGCTTCTCCTATAACTCTTGTAATTCAATAAATAATAAATATATATAAAAATGATACTTATACTATAGTGTTGAGGAATAAAAAATAAATTGCACACCATGAAAGTTTCATACATATATTACACAAATAATGCAAAGATCAATCGAGGCAAAAATATATATAGAGCGATAAAAAATATAATATAAAAATAGAACAATAATTGAAATCAATAAAATATCACAGGCTAACTTTATATTCTAGATTTATGGCACGAATCATTACCATGTGCCTTTATCTTAAAATCATATGCATTCTTTTGCATGTAGCTGCGATATGCACTTGCTAATACTTGTCGACTTGGACATTTCAATCAAAAATATGTGCTCTAAGATCAGCTTGATAAATTAGCCACTAATAATCCAAATATATATATATATTAAAATCTCTAGTATTTAGTAGATTTATTTGTATCGAATATATTTTTATCTCAGGGTGCAAGATTCGGCACCTGACGGAATAGGTAGAGCCATTCATCTAGTGAATTAGAACTATGATAAATTATCGCAAATTGTATTGCAAAAAATTAAATATTGTATGCATACGTTTGATAGCCTAGATTTCGTACTTCTTTGATTAAATAGAAATTTCTAAAATATTGATCTATATTTTTCTTTCAATTAAATACCTTTAATACTAATTTTTACTTGCGCAAGTATTACTCTTATTAATTTCTCAATTTATAATAACCCTTTCGGCGAGCTAGCTTTGATCATCAGATTATTCGAAGCACTAGGGCGCCCATCACTAAATTCAAATTTAATCACTCACGTGTCGAAAATCTTCTTGTAAGCCGCCGATGTCGATCCAACTCCATGTGGTCCGGGAATATGGTAGCCGGAATCGTCTCCTCCAAGGGGTTATAAATTTAATTAAAATGAAAAATGACTTCTGCTTCACAATAGCATCACGAAGTCTTTTAAGAAATTAAATAATTTACTTTAACTTTAACTTTTACAAAATCATTAGTAAGGTACTTCGCTCTAAAATATTTGGGGTCCTCTTATGGTGGCATTTGGCTGGCGAGTGCTGGTTCTTCCTTCTCAAGTTTTACAGATCCTCTTTCCGACTTTCAAATTAGCATAAAATTTAAATATCTCAATCCTCCGCCATTAAATTCAAATAGATCTTACAAAAAATGCCAAAATATTGCTTAGATTATATGATTAATTATTTCTTTGCATTCGAGCCATATTGATAACATAGATTACACAAATTTTTACACAAAATCTAGTACATTTATATAAATATATATAAATATTTTTGAATTGGCCTACAGTTGCCGCCTATTAACTGCCGTTTTACTATTGGTGCATGCAAATTTTATTAGGTATTCATGCGCCTGGTAACTCTTATTTCCTGAATACATTAAATTATTTTTATTTGGTTTTTTATTTATGCTCTTTGCATGCTAGTTAATATTCTATATATTAATATTAATTCCATGCTACCTAATAATTAGCCACGTGGACGGGTGTTTTTTCACATTGCACACCATCCGAATGCAATAAAGCTCTGCCAAGGGGTTTTGGTCAGATTCTACGTTCTTCGGTTTGATCGATCTCTAGGTCACCGATCCGTGAATACATCTATATAACCTCAATCTTCAAATATTTTATAAATAATCCTCATCTTTTCAAATTGATCATCATTATTGTCATCTCTCTCTATTTTCTCGAATCTATTCACATAGCAGTTTCTCACTCTCTTCAATTTTTCTTTACAGTGATTCAATTTCTCTTCTCCACCATTCTGTGCACTCTTGAAGGCTACATTTTGTTTTCTCTTGTCCTTCTTTAGTTTTTTTTTCTCTGTTGTAAACTTCTTCCACTCATTTTACCTTTCCTCACAATCTATAACCCTCTTTCTTTTCAAATTCCTCCTCAGATATTTTCCATTCTTGTTCCTTTCCCACAACTTCCCTCCATGTATATTTCTCCATCTCTCTCTTCTTCCAACAAATTCCCCTTCCCCCACCACCTTTCTCATATTCTCTACCCACTCATCCTCCATATTCCTCGATTCTTGTTCACTTTCCTGAATTCTCTCATTCCCATTCTTTCGCCTTCATTATTTTCTTCTTCTTCATTCCCGAATTGATTTTTATACCCCTTATCCACTACACTACTTTTTCCCTTCTCCTTCCACTTCCTCTTCCATTCTTCCTTCTTCTTCTACTTATTCTTCTACCTTATCAATCTCTCGCCCACTGATCACCTTAAAACGTCCTCACAATCTCCTTTCCTTCTCTTTCTTCCTACAGTTTTCCTTTCCTCACTTACTCTCTTCGTCATTCTTTTTCTTTCAATAATCATCAATTCTTCAACCACTTGTTACCTCCACCCGTTCTTCTTTCCTCACTTCCTCATCTCGAATCTCTCAATTTTTCTTCCACAACTTCTCTTCTCTTCATCTCTTACTCTCGCAAATCATCACTATTCTTCACTCACTTATTACCCTCAACATTTCTCATTTCTTTCCTTCCCTACCTCCTTCCAAATTTTACTTCTCAACTTCTCTCTATTATTACACTACATCAATCCCTCGCCCACTACTTTTTCTCTCTCTTTTCCTCCAATTTTTCTTCCCTAACGTTTTCTTTTTCTTCTCTGTAAGACTGAGCAGTAAGCACCCGTCGACAGCTTTGAACTTGATAAGTTCGCTCCCCTTTATTTAGCAGCTCAGTGGTTTCAAGTTCCTTCCTCGACTTCCAAAACTTGCGACATGCTCTTCCGTTTACAATTAGGAGCTGCTCTGAAATGTTAATAATCTCTAATTAAGAAAGAAGCTCCTTGGAAAACATTTTGATTGACGGATGGCGTGCCTATTCCGTTTAGGCTTGAGGGAACCCTATTTTTGTTTTCAACTTTACTACTAAACAAATTAATAAAGTTCAACTTCATACATGAGCCGTTTATGCATTTACTTCACCTATAGAATAAACAATGTTGATAGAGTCAATATAATAGCTTTAGCAATGTCAGCATAATGCTGTAATAGTTATTTGTGCAACTAGTGCGCAAAGTGACAGTTTGCTGCACCGAAAGAAACGTTTACGCACGAGCCGTAGGCGAGGGCGGAATGGTTTCTTGAGTGCAACAGCGGAACTTTGCGCACGTATTTCACATTAAATGTTTTCTACAGTTACCATTGAATATGAAAAGTGGTTGATTATGAGTAAAATGATGGCTGAAATCCACCAAATGTTTGTCTGTATAATTTTGATTTTGATAACAACTTCAATTTAATTTAAACTTGACAATCCAATTGAAAATTAATAATCGATTATTTATTCAAATTAAAAATTAAATTATTCCAATTAATTTGAAAATTTGAATAATTTCGATTAAATCTTAGTTTCTAAATAATTTTCCAACCAATCAACTTATGAATGAAAAGAATATTATTTGAAATGATGAATATTTAATAATATTGAAAATGTATAATTTAATGAGTTCTCATTTTTATTTATTTGAAAATCAGAAAAAATATAAAAAGAACAAATTTGCATTCAAAATACACGCCAACAATGTCAACAGCTGATTGGGATGGCTGCATGATAATACGCAAAGTATTAAGAGTATGCAAAGTAATACTTTGCGCACTAGAGGGGAAAAGTGATTCTTTGCGGCCTGCAATCAGTGCAGAAATGGTCACTCTCCACGGTACCTGTGGGAAAAAAATATTCAAAAGTGATGTAGGTTTGTGTGAACTAGAATAAAGTTTATCAATAATATTGGAGGAGTGATTTTCAAAGCAAAATGAAACTTCAACAAATCAAAAGTGTTTCATTTGAAGTTCTTCAGTCAACAATATTTAGCTTCAGTTTCTTCATTTCATTTTCTTAGCAACGTGCAATTATTATAAACTTATTCATGTATCATTTATTGCAATCTCTCTTCATTTTTTTAAATTGTTCATTAATGTATGGTAGATATCTCGCTTCATAACTTAAATTATGTTAAATTAGGTATCTTATCTCTTTCTCTCATACATCCTACTCCCTCATTTCTCTCACTCTCACTTAAACTCCCTATTCACTATCACGCTGTGATCTCTTTCCTCATCTGAAACAGTCTTCTTCTCTCTCTTCCTCTCCCTTTCAGTCCTTTTCTCTGAAACCTAACGTTTAACGTCTGCAAAGATTTTATATCACACTCCTTCATTCATCTTCCTCGTTCTTCTAATGAATGAAGAAATCCAATCTAATCTTCCTTGTTTCCGCTATTTCTTCAATTTTTTCTGCTATTGTTACATTTTCTTTCTCTCTATCTTTATTATCTCAGCAAATCTCCGTCGTTCCCTCTCATTTCTTCTCATGAATGAAGAAATCCAATCTAATCTAATCCACTCTATTTCTTCAATTTTTTTCTGTTATTGTTCCATTTTCTTTCTCTCTCTCTCTCTCTCTCTCTCTATCTATCTTATCTAAACAAAATCTCTACTTTTTCCTCCTCATTCTCATTTTCTGTCCCCCTCTCTGTTACTGCGTGTTCTGTGCCTACCCTGCGTTATTCAGTTGTAACAATATTTTCCACGACAAGTTTACATTTTTTTCTGTGACTGGTAACATGATTCATTAGCCTCACCCCACCCTGTTGTTAATTAACACGCTTGACCCTGACTTATGAGTTATGGCTCATTGCCTGTTGCTCAGGCACACCCTATATTTACATTCTCTAGGTTACTAGAGGGTGTTCATTGATTTTCCTTTTCAAAGAAAATTCCCTTGTTGAAGTAAATTCATTTTCCTTTGCAATTTAAGTCTTCCATTTCACTTTTTTCCGACTCACTGTTGAACTTTTGCTTATACTTCCTCCTCTCTCTCATCCTTGCTCTTTTCCTCAAACGTTTTTCTCTCTCACTCACCGTTGAACCTTTGCTTATCTTCTTTCTCCCACTATTGCGCATTTCCTCATACTTTATCCTCTCTCTCAAAAACACTCGAATCTCGCTTATTCTTTTTCGTTTCTCTCGCTCACTCTTGAATTTTCGCTCATCTTCCTCCTTTCTCACACTCTTGCTTCTTCCCTCAAACTTTTTTCTCTCTCACACACTGTTATCTTTTGCTGATCCTTTCTTCTTGAACCTCTGTGTTTCTCTCTTACTCTCTTTTGAATATTCTTTCCATGAATGGACATTGATATGTCCAAAGCTCCGCCAATTTATGTAGATGCATAACAATATTATCTATTTTATCTATAGTTATTACAATTTTTTTTCATATTATATACAGCTCAATAATTATTTTCTTAATTTATGTTTTGTAAATTCATCCATAATTTTGCTGTATTGTAAGCTATTGTATATAAGTGTATAAGCCAGTATATATTATAATCTACATAAATAAAGTACTCAATCAATCAATCAATCTTTGCTCTTTTTCTCAAACGTTTTTCTCTCTCACTCACCGTTGAACCTTTGCTTATCTTCTTTCTCCCACTATTGCGCATTTCCTCATACTTTATCCTCTCTCTCAAAAACTCTCGAATCTCGCTTATTCTTTTACTTTTCTCTCACTCACTCTTGAATTTTCGCTTATCTCCCTCCTCTCCCTCACTCTTGCTTCTTGCCTCAATTTTTTTTTCTTTATCACTTACTGTTGAACTTTTGCTGATCCTTCCTCCTTGAACCTCTGTGTTTCTATCTCTCTCACACACACACTCTCTCTCTCTCTTGAAGGGTTGTGTGGCAGAGAGGACCAGGTGTCCTAACTCCGCACGAATAAAGGCAATTAATCAATCAATCTCAAGTAACATTTAAATTGATTTGTAAAATTATAAATATTATTGTAACCATTTTATTGAATAAAAAAGACTAAGAAATTGTCAAAAAACCACTGATTTATTGATAATTAGAAAGCGCGGTTTGTCAATCTCTGATAAACTGGTTTATCAGAGATTGACAATGGTGTAATAACCGAAACCGGTCTTTCTAATTATCAATAAATCAGTGGTTTTTTGACAATTTCCTAGTCTTTTTCATTCAATATGAATAATTACCACAATATCAACTTCTCAACTACACAAAAACTAACCATTTTACCATAGGCAACAAACCTAGTAACAATCGAAAAATAAAGTCAAGTGGTATATATCTATATATTTATATCTCTCTCTCTCTCTTTATATATTTATTTCTCTCTCTCTCTCTCTCTCTCGCCTACCATTTGTATAAAGTGTGCTCAACCCGCACTAAAGCTGTCAATTATTCACTGGGACTTCCCCAAATCACTCAAATTGAAAGGCTCGTACGTTCAACGATCAGAAAACTCAATCAATCGAATTGAACAGACGCTCTGCGATTTTCTCTGCTTTGCTTCAGTCCAAGAGTATGGAATGTAACTTTCTGTCTCTCTCTCTCTCTCTCACGCTCTCTCTCTCTCACACACCCTCAATCTCTCTCTCTCTCTCTCGCTCCACTTTGCCTGACCTGTGACTGAAGATTGTGTCGATTTTTCTTCGCATAGCAGAAGGCAAAAATCATGAATTTCCGCTCCAAACGGAAATTGAAAATATTCGACGCTTTTTAATAATAATAAATTCATTCATCAGCTAGCTAAGGCTCTTTTGTAAGGGAAAATCTATCACATTCTAGTTACATTACTGTATTTGTCATGCTAGACTCTATTTGTTTTCTGTATTATATGAGTGTGGAATAAATTGAATTTGAATTTTGAATTTGAAGGTTGGTCACAATGAGTGACTGGGGTTCGCTTGAATCCTAGTTTAGGAGACTTAATGGGAGATTTGTAAGTTTATTCTATATTGAGAGAAATTCACTTAGAACTGTCCGCGAAGGTTTAATTGGAAGCATTGAAACATTGTGAATGCTGATTTCACTATACTGAGGTCCACGTTATAATGGCAGTATTCGATCTACTTTGGTATTGCTATCCTTATCTATCATCCCTCGAAGCACATAGCGCTATCCTTTCCCTTCGCCGCAAGTTGCCAGATTGTTTTTCAAAAATGTAGAAATAGAGTTAACAGATTCTCAATTACGGAAATTCATTATTGAATCATTAAAAAACATTTTCAACGATTGCAAAAATATCATTTTGTAGTAAACTGTGGAGCAGAATGTATAGTTAGGCATGGATGGAGCCATACGATTGGTAGATGGTTGGCCTTACAAGGTGAAACGCTGCCATTGGCCGAGACAAGACACGCCCATTGTGGGTGGAGCATTTAGACTACAGCCATGAAAAAATTGTATTAGTGACACAACAAGAAATAGGCTTAAAATTTGCAACATGAACGACCTATACCAGTGGATATCTTCTTATATGCTATCCTTTTTCTACGGTAGTTCGTTAAGTCGGCTACACCGTCACAAACTGACTTGATCAATTGCCAATAGTAACATAATCAAGAAGGCTATGTTTATTGATGTTTGAAATGTAGATTGATTGTTTTATTTTCTGCTGGCAGGGTTGAAACCATTTGGTTCCCTCTACCACCCAACCAGGCCAACACAATTACATATCATCAATATATTGTTTTTTTACAATTTTTTTGGTATTATTTTTGTTGTGGCGAAATAAAATTTGATTTGATTTGATATAAGTAGTCTTCTTCTAAAACAACAACATACAAATAAAAAGGAAAATTGTCATAACAAAAAGAATTATTTAAAAGATTTTTTCAAGTGTTCTTAGCGAAAAAAAATCAAAAATCAAAAAATCAAATAATTTTTTATTTTGCATCAAAACAAATACAACATATTATAGTACAAGTTCCTTCTCTTGAGTATAATAACATACTGTAATTTAAAACTAAAAAATATATATAATAAGAGAAAAGGAAAAAAAAACAAACTTATGATTTTCACAGAGCAAAATAAAATTACTACTAACAAAAAAGATCAAAGTCTTTTGCCCGTTAGTAGGAGATGACAACACTGCTAATTTTTATCAAAATGTACTTTCACACACGCAGACACACACACTCTCACACATGCATATGGGAATCAATCCCGAAAGTTCATAAGGTAGGTGAGTTAGAGGGTTAGGATTTTGTTTTGAATTGGCAATATGCTGTTATTATTCGAAATGTTTTGATAATTTATTCTGATGTTTTGAATATGATACTGAATCATTCGATGATATGATACTGTATCATTTGAAAATATGATACTGTATTATTCGAAAATAGGTTACCGTATCATTCAAAGTAATCATACTGCATCATTCGAAGATATGATACTGTATCATTTGAAGATATGATACTCTTTCATTTG
This sequence comes from Nilaparvata lugens, assembly GCF_014356525.2. Classification (NCBI taxonomy): domain Eukaryota; kingdom Metazoa; phylum Arthropoda; class Insecta; order Hemiptera; family Delphacidae; genus Nilaparvata; species Nilaparvata lugens. The sequence goes on along the minus strand of NC_052514.1, from coordinate 3,414,809 downwards.
AATATATGATACTCTATCATTTGAATTTATGATACTATCATTCGAAAATATGATACTGTATTATTCGAAAATAAGTTACCGTATCATTCAAAGTAATGATACTGCATCATTTGAAGATATGATACTGTATCATCTGAAGATATGATACTCTTTCATTCGAAAATATGATACTTATCATTCGAAAATAATTTTCCGTATCATTCGAAGATATGATACTCTATCATTCGAATATATGATATACTGTATCATTTGAAGATATGATACGGTATCATTCGAAGATAAGATTTTGCATCCACTAGACTTTCTGAAAGCGAAATGGCACTCACTCACTGACTGACTGACTGACTCACTCACTCACTCGCAGAACTAAAAATCTACCGGACCAAAAACGTTCAAATTTGGTAGGTATGTTCAGTTGCCCTTTAGAGGCGCACTAAGAAATCTTTTGGCAATATTTTAACTCTAAGGGTTGTTTTTAAGGGTTTAAAGTTTGTCTTTTAGCATGTATATTCTTCTTCTCCCAATCTCTTAATTATAATTGAAATTTCCATATCATATGTTATTATAGAACTATAATCTAGATAGTGTACCTCTTCGAAACAGTTGTTAACTGGCAACTAAATTAATAATTTTGTCAGGTTGGCATTAAGTTGAGTTGACTTTGTTAGGTTGGCATCAAGTTGAAGATTTAAATGCATTTATCGCGGAAAAATTGATTGGGCACTGCTACTTCAATCCTGGGAATATTATATTACTAGCCGTCGGGATCGCTTCGCTCGCGATATACGTTTAGTCTGGACCCCCGACTGGATTGTCCCAACATATGATAAAAATGCTTAAATAAAAATGCAGGCGAGCGAAGCGAGCCTGCTGATTTCATTCTTGGACGATCCAGTCAGTGGTCCAGGGGGCGGAGCCCCCTGGCTAGACGGATATGGCGAGCGAAGCGAGCCTCACGGCTAGTACGTCTATATTTCCCAATTCTTTCCTCTCATTATAAATCAATACAGAAGCCTGTCATAGATACATCACACGAAAAATCGAAAATAATGTGAAAGACTGAAAATTCACTGAATACGAAACCAATGAAAAATTCCGTTTGTACAGCCTACTCTGTCATTTTCATTAGCCACTCTAGAGTGAGTTCCACTGCCAACTGTCATAATTGACCATTTGAATGGGGAGCATCGATGAAATCTTTTTATAAGAAATGCTGACAGTTTAAAGTGGATCCAACTGCAGTGCAAATCAATACGTTGTATTCGCTAATGGGTGTTAACAAGGTCTCCAGAATTTCTAATTTGGCACTAATTAAGCTAGTATTTAGTAAGGTACTGAAGCTAGCTAATTGAGCTACAAGTCGGAAACAGAAATAGAGGTATTTTTCTTCCTCATCCTCGACATTCATTCTTTTTTCCTCGTTTTTTCTGGTCTCTTTTCATCTCTGTTCAACATAGCTCTCCCTCCACGTTCTTCATTTTCTGGTCTCATCATTCTTCTCTCTTTCCAAATTTAAACGTGTATAATTGTCCTCTTAACAATTATTCTTTTCTCCTTTTCCGTTTTCCCTTTTTCCTTTTCATCTCTGTTCTCCCTCTTCAACGTAGCTTTATTCTTCTTTTCCTTCACGTTCTTCATTTTTTGTCTCATTTTTTATCTCTCTTTCCAAATTTCAACGTGAATAATTTCCCTTTTTACAATATATTTCCTCCTTTCCCGTTTTTCCTTTTCTCTATCCATCTACAATATTCCTCTTCAACGTAGCTATATTCTTCTCTTTCTTCAGGTTCTTTATTGGCACGTCTCATTATTCTTTTCCCTTTCCAAATTTCAACCTGGATAATTCTCCTCTTTACAGTATATTTCCCATCTCTGTTCTTCCTCTGTAACGTAGCTTTATTCTTCTCTTTCTTCACGTTCTTTATTATTTTGTCTCATTTCTCTCTCTTTCCAATTTCCAACCTGGATAATTCTCCTCTTTACAATATATTTCCTCCTTCCCCGTTTTTTCTTTTCTCTTTTCATATCTGTTATTCCTCTATAACGTAGCTTCATTCTTCTTTACCTTCACGTTATTTATTTTTCCGACTCATTATCTTTTTCTTTTCAAATTTCAACGTCAATAATTGTCCTCTTTACAATATATCTTCTCCTTCTCCGCTTTTTCTCTTCTCTTTTCATCTCAATTCTTCATATTCAACGTAGCCATATTCTACTTTTCCTTCACGTTCTTTATTATTGTCTCATTATTTATCTCCCTCTTCAAATTTTAACCTGAATTGTCTTCTTGACAATCCTTTTCTCTTTTTCCGTTTTTTTCTCTCTCTTTTTTTCATTTCTGTTCTTTCTCATCAACGTAGCTATATACTTCTCTTCCAATACCTTCTTCATTTGTTCGTCTCATTATTCTTCTCTCTTTCCAAATTTAACATGAATTTATTGTCCTCTTGACAAGGTCAGCATAGTGATCAGAGTTGCAAGCAGTAAGTAATAAATTAATGAATCGTGACAGTAAAAAATAATTGACAAAGAACAAATTGGCAGAAACAAATTATCCGTTGACAATAATGGCGTATACACGGCTCAATCAACTCTACAAAGCCGGGTTGATTTGTTGAGCTAATTGGTATTGAGTTTTAACCTGAAATGCTGACAAGTATTTTCTTTTATTACGGAACTAGCAGGTAACCCGTGCTCCGTAATGGTCTATTCTAAAACTTGACGTAATGAAGTCTTGAAGAATTGAAAATATCCTCGGTTAATTATACTTACATCAACTAATTTAATTTACATGAAAAATTTCAAGTTTATCAGTTCAGTAGTTGAGACATGATGATGCGTCAAATATACTTTTCCTATCCCGTACGTGTATAAGCTAGTTCTTTCCTTTATTATAGTATTCTATATGCCGGCTCCGCGACGGAGATCGCCAAATCATCAATGCAATCTGGATTCCATTGACTGCAGCTCGGAACAGAGATGTTGAGTCAATTTTGAACCACTCTCTCAGGTTCTTCAACCAGGATGTTTTCCTTCTCCCAGGCCGGCGTCTTCCTTCAATCTTGCCCTCCATTATCAACTGCAGGAATCTGTACTTCTCATTGCGCATCACATGTCCAAAATACTGAAGCTTCTGACTCTTAATACAGTAAAGAACCTCCAACTTTAACAATATAAAACTCAATTAAGAAATCTTGAAGGAATTTTTCACAACAAAAAATTATTCAAAACCATTTCGTTGCAACTACTTTACATTCGTAACCGATAAAGTTTCAGTACAACATTGAACAAAAATCATACCAGCATATGATCGATTTGAACAGCTCATCATGACTCGATCTACCGATAAAGTAACCGTAACCGATAAAGTTTCAGTACAGCATTGAACAAAAATCATACCAGCATATGATCGATTTGAACAGCTCATCATGACTCGATCTACTTTTTCAACCTTAAGTGACTATTGTAAAGGCTAAAGTAGGTCTCTTGATCACTAGAATAGATTTGACTGAATGTTATCAAACTATAAGTGTAAAGCTAGGTCCCTTGATCATTAGAATAGATTTGACTGAATGTTATCTGATCGTATCATAACAGCTTTGCAAGCTCAGTGCACGTGAAATCAATAATCATTAAATAATACGCCCATAGTGTTATACTCTCCATTCCATACTCCATTTTCCCCAGAGTATGATATAACGCTGATGAGATATCGAATCGTATTGTCTGAATTCTGCAGTCATATTATGGGTCCGGTATAGAATGTAGGCTACACTCACACTGTCAGCATTGATGGAATTGGTTGCATTGGTGTAACTTATGAGGAATGCTGTCAGTTTGAAATGAATCTTAAATAGTCATGTAGTATAGTTAAGCTGTGTATAGTCCGTACAAATTTACTTCAAACTTGGAGGAATATGCAGCGCAGAGAAGTGGAGGGAGATCAGCCAGTTACAGTGATTAATAGGATCATAGGTAGAAGCGCAGTTGCCAATTTGTCAGTCGTCTAACCGCTTTCAGACCCTAAACTAAAGGTGAATTATCTTAGATACGCCGTTAGGCTCAGATGCTCTCTCAAGCACTGCTCCAACTTTTTTGTAGAGTTGAATTGAATTGATCCAAAAAATATTCAAGTATTGGAGCCACAAATATATAACTCTGCAGACTATAGTTCAAGGAAAAATCAGCGGAAAAAGGAGTGTTGAAAGGCGACGTGTTTCCTGGCTTAAAAATTTGAGGGATTGGTTTGACTGCAGCAGCAAAGACTTGTTTCGAGCGGCAGTGAATAAGATCCGGATTGCTGTGCTGATAGCGAACCTCCGATAGGAGGCGCACTAGAAGAAGAAGAAGAAGAAGAAAAAATATTCATTGGAAAAAGAATATTACACCCTAAATCTAAAGGTGAATTGATCTTAGATAGGCCGTTTGGCTCAGATGCTCTCTCAAGTAGTACTCCGAACTTTTTTGTTGAGTCAGCAGAAATTTTATGGACAGAAAAACATAGTGGACACGAGTGGAACAAATTGCTCTATATTTTGGGGCTTTTGTGGGCCAAAAAGTGGGGTTAGAAGGCATACTGAGTACTAAGATTCACTTGAATCTGTCAGTATTCCTAATGAGATAACATTAATGTTCCCCTTTCAACCAATACTGACAGATTGCAGCAGATCTCACCAAGTTAAGCATAGATTCAAGTTGTCAGTATTAGGTGGATGGAAAAATTGAGGTTATTATTAAGGAATGCTCTGCCGGTTTGAAGTGGACCCCTCCGGTGGTTTGGCCTTGGGGGTTTGCTGTTGGAGGGTTTTTGGTGCAGTGGGTGAGTTTTAAGATTGAGGGGGTGCTAAGGGGTGTTTTGTGGGTAAGGAGGGTTTTTGGGAGGGGAAGTGGGGTATTATTCTCTGGCTGCCATCCAGTCTGGGTCACATGGACTGAAGTTGTAGTGTTGGACGCATTTTTTATAGAAGGACAGAAGAAAGAGAAAGTGGGAGGATGAGAAGAAAGTGATGTTGGGGAAAAGAGATGTGAAAGAAACGGAGAATGGTGAAGGAGAATGAGATCCTCAAAAAGTGATGAAGACTTCAAATCCTTTTTTTTTTTTGAGATAAAGTGAGTAAACCATAATTAAACACTGCAATATAGTCTGAAAATATCACGAATTTATGATATTTTTAGACAATGTCATCTATTCCTTTGCCATGAACTGTAGTTCATTTTTCGCCCCACTTGAATGTAATGAGCTGGTTTTCGTGCGTCATATGGAGGCCGAAAATGACTGTTTTCTGACCAGGCCAGTAAAATTTTTACGGCCCTAGGACTGTAAAATAACTTTGAAGTCAGCTGATTCTGATTTGATGTGAATGTGTTTACAAAAAAGTGTTTATGAATCAGTTTATGCTTCTAGAATTGAATAAAGTATTTTGTAATAAGATACTATCATTCTATTTGGATAAATGAAATACAAATACGATATTGTGAACTATTCAAATTCAATTTTCAGAGTATAATAGAATCTAACCTCAAACCTGCGTTTAATCGTTTATCACGAAACCTGGTGGATAATTTTGGAACTACTTGGGCAATATCCATGGTGCTGAACGTTTTTACAAATAGTTTATGTAACGGAATCAGTTTATGCTTCTAGAATTGAATGAAGTATTCTGCAAAGAAAAAAATCATGAGCTCAACCACCCACATAATTAAACAATCTTTTAGGTTATTTAAACAAATCAGAATAAAAAATAAAAATACTTGAACAATTTCCTGATATTCAGATCATCTTAGATTCGCTAGACCTTCCACTTTTGCTTTCGGATGTGCTTAATAAACAATTATTCTCATATTTATATTGTTTATTTCTCTGAGTGACGAAAAATAGCGTTCGCACCACGGGCAAAAATGTTTTTCCGGCTCTCAATCTTTTCTAGTCCTCGGCCTACGGCCTCGGACTTGAAAACTGATTTCGAGCCGGAAAAGTCTCATTTTCGGCCCTAGGTGCGAAATATACCATTAAACTATTAGCATTTTTCCATGTATAACATCCAATGCTTTCCATTCAACGTAGGCTGATATGATATTTGATATTAATAGATGATATTGTCTAAGAATATCATGAATTCGTGATATTTTTAGACAATATTTCAGTGTTTCATTGTAAATAAACTTCAATCACTATATTCCACCAAAAATAGTTTTTGAAGTTCTCATCACTTTTTAAGCGTTAAATCTTCTCCTTCCCTCACCATTATCTGGTTTCTTCATTTTTAGACAGAAGTGTAGAGTTTTATCAAGTGATGAAGAATGGAAGTGAAAGAATAACAGGAAACTGTTGGTGAAGGAAAGAGATGATGAGAAAGAAACAGAGAAGGGAAGAGGAAGATGAGGAGCTCAAAAAGTGATAAATGTGTTTGTGATGAAGAGTAGATTGCAAAAAAGATACAGGGGTAGAATGAGTAGGACGATGGTGATGATGATGACTATAATGGAGAAGAAGAAGAAGATGATGCGAAGAAGAGGGAGAAGATTGATTGATTGATTGAGTACTTTATTTATGTAGATTACAATATACTGGCTTATACACTTATATACAATAGCTTACAATACAGCAAAATTATAGATGAATTAACATAATATAGACTAAGAAAATAATTACTGAACTGTATATGATATGAAAAAGCAATTTGTAATATAATAACTATAGATAATAATCATATTGTTATGCATCTACATAAATTGGCGGAGCTTTGGACATATCAATGTCCATTCTTTGGGAAGAATATTAAAAATATCCTCCCCACTAACTCTCTACCAAAAGAGGAGGGAGAGAAGAAGAAGTTTAATGGAGAGAATTGCTGAAATATATGTTGTTGAAGTAGTAGGATGACGAAGTTAGATGTACAACCTGAAAGAGAATGAAGAAAATTGATGAATCAGGATGTGAAAGAAGTGGCAGGTTGACGAATAAGGAGATAGAAGAACAACGATACGAAGAGTAGGATAGAAAAACGTCACACGAAGTGGAAAAAGAAGGGAAAATAATGTTGAAAGGAAGAATGAAATAAAGCTCTTCCACTAACGCATTTGTGAAGAGTGAGTGCGCTAATCCTGGTGGTCTTGTAAAAAAGAGAGAGGATAAAAAGTCCCACTTCAAAGCCTCTGCTGTATTTCAAGCTCACTGTGCCCGTTATAACCATGAACTGTATATCTGTATTCGTACGGTTATCACCATGTGAATGAACATGTTCTATATCTATAACTTATAACGTATTCTCTGTGTGAGCATAAAAATTGTACCCTCATCATGTATATATGGTGAGATTCATTCTAAACTGTCAGGATTCCTCATCTATAACATACAATGCTTCTCATACAACTAATTCTGACAGTTAAAAGTGAATCATACTATAGTGACAGTCATTTTCTACTGTCAGTGCTCCTCATATATAAAATCTAATGCTTCCCGTATAACCAATGCTGAAAGTTTGTAGTGAATCTTGCTCTAGCACTGTAGTAAAATATTGTTCCCGATATAAATAAAAAATGATCCGCTTCTCCTCTGGTGTTATTCACTTCAAGATGTCAGCAATCCTTGATAATAATATGAATGCTTCCCATTTAAATAATGCTGACAGGTTGCAGTGAAAGCATTGTTTATGCGACCGTCAAACGTACGAAATATAAAACTGTGAAATAAACGCGTGTTATTGGTCAACGTGATCTGCGAATAGCAACACGTTTCAATGTGGAAAATCTTGAAATATTGCTCTCTTCTCCTTCTGATTTATTATTCTCTCTCTCTCTCTCTCTCTCTCTCTCTCTCTTTCTCTCTCTTTCCTTGCTCAATATTATTGTAGAACTCATTAGTCTAATATGATTCACTATGTCATTTTACTGCTAGTGGTATTTATTTTTAACGCTAGAACGTAAGTTGAATTATGTTTTGTTAAACACATGAATAAAGGAATCTGAATCTGAATCTCTTTCTCTCTCTCTCTCTCTCTCTCTCTCTCTCTCTCTCTCTCTCAAGATAGTTGAGATAATTATATTATCTACTACTAAATAATTATTATTACTTTAACATTTTCTGTTTTGTTCTTGAATCGTCATATTAATTAGAACTTTTACAAAATTTTCATTTATAAATAAATCTTTAGTTGAATTAATGAAATTAACGTTTGGTAGAGAGTTAGTGGGAAGGATTTTTTTTAATATTCTCTCCGAATAATGGACATTGATGTGTCCAAAGCTCCGCCAATTTATGTAGATGCATTACAATATTATCTTGTATGGTTATTCCAAATTGCTTTTTTTATATCATTGTACTGTTCAATAATTATTTTCTTGGTTTATGTTATGTAAATTCATCTATAATTTTGCTGTATTGTAAGCTATTGTATGTAAGTGTATAAGCCAGTATATATTGTAATCTACATAAATAAAGTAATCAATCAATCAGTCTGATGTTAGTATGAGAAAGTAATGAAATCATGCCATGTTACACTAAAGATGATTTGTAAAATTATGTTATTTAATTATTGTAACCATGTTACCATGGGTGACAAGCCTAGTAACAATTGAAGAATAAAGTCTTCTATCTCTCACTCTCTCTTTCTCAATTTAAGATTTATTAAATGAATATGAAATATATAAATATCAAGTATAAATCTCTCTCTCTCTCTCTCTCTCTCTCTCTCTTACTCTCTCTGTTTTTCTCTCTCTGTCACAATCTCTCTATCACGTTGTCCTTGTCCAGTTATTCCACCCTACATTGACTGACAATATTTCGAATAACATCCTAAGGTTGTTTATTTCAGTTTTCTCGCAGTGCTATTTTTCCATCAAAACCGGCCTCAAGGCAATTCTTTCAACGAAATTCAATTTACTCAATGATTGAGCTGTTGAAATCTATATGGAGATTCAGTTTGAACTGTCAGACTGCCTCATATAAGTAACACCTATGCTTCCCATTTACCAAATACTGATAGCTGAATGCTGATTGGAGTTAATATTTTGTTGATTCATTCTTGTTTAATCCGGGAATATGGAATGATATTCTGATGGAATAATTGTGTTCAACTGGTCAGGATTCTGATTGATCCGGTGATGGGGAAATTAAATGTGGAGAATCAAGAATATGCAATATTTTTATCGAATTGAAGTTGAGTTTCTTTGTTGGTGGATTGGTTTTATTTTTTAATGGGATTATAATTTTTGTGTATCTCATCATAGAGAAACAATAGCGTAAGTAGATATCCCATGGTATAGGGAATTTATGTCGCAACTTTTACGGTTATCTCAAGCCGATTACTGTCGATTATTGTCAATTTTTACTGTTTTGTTGGTGTGAGAGTGTATGAACGGCACAATTTGAGAGACTACCAGCGTCACACAGCTGCATAAGAAAGAACTACGTGAACTATCGGCTTGGGATAACAGTAAAAGTTGCGACATAAACGCCCTATACCATGGGATATCTACTTATGCTATTGTTTCTCTATGATTTCATCAAACCTACGTTATCCTTCCGGTGGGCGCGTCCTTGAAACTTGCATGAGTGGGCGCGTAGCAGCACTGAGTGCTGCCTCTGAAATATCCTAGTTTCTAAGCCTCATACAGCTCAGGCTAGGAGAAAAAGGATGTTTATATCATAAAAAGTAATTTTACAATCAATTTTGTATAATTGTAGTCATATCTTGAACATGGTATACTATTTTTCAATAATGATATACTGGAAATTGTTACTCACTGAATTGAATACGAATACTACATTAAAAGAATAATTTTTTTTCAGCTATTGTCAAAATATCAAAAAACATCATACAAGGCACATATAATAATTGATAATGAAACTTGAAAGAATTGGGATTGTCTCTTAGAAAATAACATATATGAATATTTGAAAATTAGGAACACAGAGTGCTGCCTGTAGGACGTGTCTATGTGTTTGTCTTCAACTCACGACTGAAACAATCAATGTAAACAACATCTAGCATGTGGATTGTATTATCAATGTTGGCAACTGTAGGTACTGAACGTCCCAACTTTGTAAAATGAAAGTCATCCGAATTATTACAAGAATAATTACTTGGCAGCACGGAGTGCTGCTACGCGCCCACCGGAAGGTTAAACAAGTTGTCCACGTTATAATGGCAGTGGAGAAATATAGGAGGACAACGTTGTCGATCTTGTCAATGCCTTCTATAGACGGTAGCTGATACAGGTTTATTGATGTAATATCAACTGTTCATTCATAATATTAACTGTGCCTCCCTAATAAGTTGAGGAATTTGGATTAATCTGATGGAATGATATTTTTCTCGTCTCTGAAGAAGTCTAATCTATTAAATCAGATTCACAAATCTGAAGTATATTAGAATTGGAAGCAATTAATTTGTTTTATGAGGATGACATTTTTTCCGTAGAAACTAGGAACTGTCATCAGAAAAACATCAATTAAAGTTATTTGAAATAGCTGGTATTAAGTCCATAGATAACCGTAATAGGACTTTTAGATTAACTATCATTAAACGATTTAGATTAATTGATTCTACAGATGGAAATTACTGAGATATTGCAATATTATTCAAATGCTAATGAATTAATTATTATTATTGAACGAAAATCCAAATTAAATGCTGTAATTCACCCCGAAGACTTCTGCTACTGCAAAATATTGTCGCTGAATTTCCATCAAGCTGTTTACCCTGTTGTCAATATTTGCAGTAGCAGAAGTCTTCGGGGTGAATTACAGCATTTAATTTGGATTTTCGTTTAATAATAATAATTAATTGATTCTCATTGATTAACCTCTGATTCACGTACCTAACTATTCCATAATTATTAATTAACGAAAATCCATATTAAATACTGTAAATTACCCCGAAGACTTCGGCAACAGCAAATTTGCTACAGCAAATATTGACAACAGGGTAAACAGCTAGATGGAAATTCGATGAGCGCTACTATTCGAAAATTATTTGTCAGCCCGGAAATAATTTTTGAATAGTAGCGCCCATCGATTTTCCATTTAGCTATTTACCCTGTTGGCAATATTTGCAGTAGCAGAAGTCTTCGGGGTGATTTACAGCATTTATTTTGGATTTTCGTTTAATAATAATAAATAAATCATCAGCATTTGAATAAATGCAATAACTCATTAATTTTCATCTGTAGACTTCTATACCAATTGAATAGTGTTCAAAGCTCGAAGTAAAAGTTACAAAAAATTATCTCAAACGATCAAATATTGCGACTGTTGATTATTAAAAATTATCAAGCTTCATAAATTTTACAATATTATCAAGGCAAAAATGTAACGAGAAAACACTCACCTCAATAAATTGATTGCATGAACAGAGTTTCCCACTTGTTTATCCGCACTTGTATTGTAATTTCACAAAATTCACTAAATCAATTGTTAATTTATTTCAATGAACATACAAACTTTCCACACAAAACCGATACCGCACTCACTATGACTTCTACACAATCCTACGACACAAATATTTCGGAAACTAAAACGAAATTTTATTGATAGAATTTGACAACCGGTCTCAATTCACGCACTCTGTTAAAACAAATTAAAATCGAAAATTAAACATTGTCGATGTTTATCATGAAAATGTTCATTGACGAAATTTGGTAGAAAAAAACGCATCCGAGAGATAAATTGGTTGAATACACAGTCTATTCACAGTTAATAAATAATTGTCAATTAGTGAAATAGTTAAATTAGAGGAATAGCGGAAACTGTAGACGCGTAGTAGATTTTAGCCTTCCGTTGAATATTTACAATAGATTATTAGTATTCACTGCTAAAAAATTGCCAATTAGTGATTAGTTGAATTAGATGAATAGCCGAAACTATAAGCGTGTAGTATGAGCTTGAAGCCTTCCGTACGCTAGTGGATACAATACTGAAATGTCCAGAGTCAAAGTCTATAGGTAACGACGATGATAAATGAACTACCATCTATAGCATTGTTGTACTAGTCACATGAATACTGATTGTTCTATAATTTGGCGTGTGATGGAGTGAGAGAGGTGATTGGAGTGATGGAGTGTGTGTGGAGGAAGAGAGAGACAAAGCTAGGCGTGTGATAGTGAGAGAAGAGATGATTGCTCTATAGTTTGACGTGTGGTAGAGAGAGAGTGCGTGGAGTGAGGTGAATGGCGGGAGGGAGTGTATGTGGAGGAAGAGAGAGACAAAGCTAGGTGTTTGATGGAGTGGGAGAGAAGATGATTGCTCTATAGTTTGGTGTGTGATAGAGTGAGAGAGGTGACTGGAGTGAGGGAGTGTATGTGGTGGGAGAGAGAGACAAGATAGGCGTTTGATGGAGTTGGAGAGAAGATTATTGTTCCATAGTTCGGCGTGTGATAGAGTGAGAGAAGTGATTGGAGTGATGGAGTGTGTGTGGGGGACGAGAGAGACAAAGCTAGGTGTTTAATCGAGTGGGAGAGCAGATGGTTGTTCTATAGTTAGGCGAAGATGATTGCTGTATAGTTTGGCACGTGATAGAGTGAGACAGGTGATTGGAGAGAGGGAGTATGGAGGAAGAGAGAGACAAAGCTAGGTGTTTGAAGGAGTGAGAGAGGTGATGATTGCTCCATAGTTTGGCGCGTGACAGAGTGAGAGAGGTGATTGGAGTTATGGAGTATGGTGGAAGAGAGCGACAATGCTATGAGGAGGAGTTTTAACATAGAGAGAGATAATGGGGGAAGAGAGAGAGAATGTTAGGAGGAGGAGTTTGAAGAGGAAATGTGTGTGTGGGAGTGAGAGGGAAGTATACTGTTGTAAGATTCACTTGAAACTGACAGGATTATTTCCCATTTAATCAATGTTGAACGGTTGGAGCTGATTCCACTACTGGAAGGTTGTTGTTGGAGTGAGATAAATGTATTGAGAGAGAGTGAGTGAGTGAGAGAGAAAGAAATAGTGAGAGGGGCTGTTGAAGTTATTACAACAGTTATTGTAGTGGAAGTAAATTATTCGGATAGAGAACTATCCATTAATAGTATGATTATAGCACAATAGCAAGTCATATGATAGTTGAATGAAAATAGAATTCTAGAGAGAGTATCTATTTATTACTTTCCTTGCCCTATTACCATAGGTAAGGAAAGTATTGCTTTCCGAAAAAAAATAAGGTACCCCAATTTTTAAATTTCTATACGTTTCAAGGTCCCCTGAGTCCAAAAAACTGGATTTTGGGTATTGGCCTGTATGTGTGTGTGTGTGTGTGTGTGTGTGTGGTGTGTGTGTGTGTGTGTATGAGTGTATGTGCGTCTGTGTACACAATATCTCATCTCCCAATTAACGGAATGACTTGAAATTTGGAACTTAAGGCCCTTTCACTATAAGGATCCGACACGAACAATTTCGATCAAATGCAATTCAAGATGGCGGCTGAAATGGTGAGAATGTTGTCAAAAACAGGGTTTTTCGTGATTTTCTCGGAAACGGCTCCAACGATTTTGATCAAATTCATACCTCAAATAGTCATCGATAAGCTCTATCAACTGCCACAAGTCTCATATCTGTAAAAATTTCAGGAGCTCCGCCCCATCAATGCAGATAGATTCCCAATTATCAGGCTTCAGATACAATTGAAACGAAAAAAATTAAGTGGAGTAGATTGAGCATGAAAATCTCTATAATTAATGTTCAGTAACATTTTAACCTAAAATTGAAAATAAGCTTTAAATTCGAGAATATTGTGATTATTCAATTGCAAATTATTGTTGATTCTATTAAAACGTTCACTATGAAGAGATAGCAGACCTCATGTGTGTCTCCAGCGTTATTGCCCTGTCACCAGCTGGCTCAAATCTTTGAATAGTAGACTTGAGATGCGCGGGAACACTAGCGTCAGGTGATCAATTTTCATAACGGCAAGGAAAGTTGTGTGAGTGCGCCACACCAGATTTTTTATTTATATTTCACAATGAAAACAACAAGTGAAACCCAAATATGCTTTCTTAATATTACAATAAGACTTATAATACAGTTCATGTTTAAAACAAAGTTTTATAGTAATTAACTTTTGAAAAAGTACTTGGAAATTACTTGGGTATTATAGGAGTAGAAACCAAGTGTTGCAGGTGAAACCATATAGAATAGAATAGATTACATGAAACAGATGTCTACTCTGGATTATTATGAATGAAAGGGAAATATTGTCAGTGGGTTGAGCTGGGGTCACTGAGGTAGAACAAGAGGAAGTATACAATATGATAGGGGTGCAAAAAAGACGGATGTTTGAATGAGAACAAAAATAATATAGGAAGTATAGAATTGATGAAATTGTATGGAAGGGTGAGGTGATGTGCAAGAGAGAGATTTATTGATTGATTGATTGAGTACTTTATTTATGTAGATTACAATATATACTGGCTTATACAGTTATATACAATAGCTTACAATACAGCAAAATTATAGATGAATTTATATAATATAGACTAAGAAAATAATTATTGAACTGTATATGATATGAAAAAGTAATTTGTAATATAACTATCGATAATTATATTGTTATGCATCGTGTAAAGTATTTGAAATTTGGGTAGATGTAAAAAATCCCTAGCTGAAGTACTAATAGGTCTGAATAAAATAACTGGCTATATCGCCAATGAGATAACAATAAAGATTAGATAGCATCAGCTGGTTCTGGCTAAACGGTACAATAACCTAAAAAGGAATTGAAATAATTTTTTGCTAATAAATAATATTATTATAAAATTTTTTGAAGATTGAGGTTAGGTATAAACATTCAGTGATCGGCGACCTAACGATCGACCGAGTCAAGCAACGTAGAATCTGACCAAACCCCTTGGCAGAGATCTATTGCAGCAAAACGGTATGCAATTTGAAAGAACAAATGGTCACGTGGCTAACTATTAGGAAGCATGAAATAAATATTAGTATATAGAATATTAACTAGCATGTAGAGAGCATACTTTAAAAACCTAATAAAAATAATTAAATGTATCCAGGAAATAGGAGGTTACCAAGCGCATGAATACTGAAACAATTTGCATGCACCAATCGCATAATGGCAGTTAATAGGCGGCAATAGTATGCCAATTCAAAAATATTATATATATTTCTATAAATGATTGGGATTTATGTAAAATTATTGTATAGTCTATGTTATAGATATGGCCCGAAGGCAAAGAAATTATTAAACATACAACATAAGTAATAATTTAATATTTTAGTACGATCTATTTGAACCTTAAATGGCGGAGGACTAGGATATTCAAATTTTATGTAAATTTGAAAGTCGAAGTAAGAATTGTAAAATTGAGAAAGGAGAACCATGACTCGCCTGCCAAATGCCACCATGAGAGGTCCCTAAATATTATAGAGCGTAATACCTTGCTATAACTTGTAAAAGCTAAAGTTAGATTGAATTATTAAATTTCTTATGAGACTTTGTGATGCTCTTATAAAGCTGAAGTCATTTTCAATTTTAAATAATTTTTGTAACCCCTTGGAAGAGACGATTCCGGCTACCATAGTCCAGGAACACCAGGAGTTGGATCGACATCAGCAGCTTATAAGAAGATTTCGACACGTGAGTGAGAAATATTGAATTAGTGATGGGCGCCCTTAGTGCTTCGAATTTATCTAATAATCAAAGCTAGCTCGTTGAAAGGGTTTTCTTATGAATTAAGAAGTTAATAAAAAATACTTGCGCAAGTAAATATAGTATTAAAGGTATTTTATTAAAGGAATCAGTACATTTCAGAAAATTCTTATAAATCAAAGAAGTATAAAATCTAGGCGATTAAAACATATTCATATGATCTTTAATTTTTGCAATAATTTGCGATAATTTGTTGTAGCTCTAATTCACTAGATGAATTGCTCTACTTATTCCATCAGGTGCCGAATCTTGCACCCTGAGATAAAATATATATTCAATACAAAGAAATCTATTAGATATTAGAGAATTTAATATATATATTTGGATTATTAGTTGCCAATTTATCAAGTCGATCTTAAGGAACCTATTTTTAATAGAATTGTCCAAGTCGACAAGTATTAGCAAGCTCATGTCGCAGCTACATGCAAAAGAATGCATATGAAGATTATTTTGATCATTCGAATAAAATTCCAAGTAATATTTCTGGCTGATTGATTACACAGCTGGAAATAATGCTGTCTCTCTCCCACACATGGATTACACAGCTGATTTTCACAAATAATTCTGTCTTTCTCCCACACACGCATCTTCTGTTTCGACAGACGACGAAATTATCAGCTGTTTTTCCAAGGATGAATAATTATTATCCTTTTCATGTCCTTTAGCGAGTTTTCCCAGGGATGAGACCTAGTTCAATCGAATATTTATATCATAAACCTACTATATTTCAAAATTCGTGAAAATCATTAGAACCGTTTTCGAGATCCGTTGAACATGAATAATCAGATAACCAAATATAAACAGATCTACAGAAATTGCTCGCTTGATATAATAGGATAGAAAATAATGTTAATACAAAATTGATAAAATGGTTTGAAATCGAAAGAAGTTGTAGAAGAGGAAGAGACAGTGAGTAAAATAAAGAGAGAGAGAGATAATATAGTAGCACGGAGGAAGTAATGCATTATTAAATAATAATCAAGCTAACATTTTGTATATGAGTTGGTGAGAGATATGTATTGTTCGCCAATCAAACACTGCCATTATAACGTGGACCTCACTATAGTCAGTTTCATTCACTTTTAACTGTGTACTCTGCACAGTACCAGAGAGAATAGAATTCTCTATTATATAGAATAGAGAATAGGATATACGTTTGTCTCTGACAGTACAAAACAGTATAGAACAGTACAGTGCACACGGTTGTCAATGCTATTTTTAAATACCTACTCTTCAAAAATCATTATGCATTCAGACTGACGCTTCCCAGCCTTGAACAGAATAAAGCCAGTTGTGTTATCATCAGTCTGCTTTGGACGCAAAGTTTGTAACAGTCTGTAACATTGCAATAAATTACAATAATTAAACTTTTACACTAAACACTGTAATTGTTGGATAATCGCTGTTTTTTATCGGTGCAACGCGATTTTAAATTTACGTTTGCGATTTTTTCTTGTCATGTGGTTGAAGACGTTTAGTTGTCGTCGGTACACGAATTTTTTCCTTGTAAAATTCGTCACGATTTTACGATGAGAATTGTGGTGGGAGAGGTAGGTTGAATTGTTAGCTTGTTTAAATTTTACTGTAGTGGAGCTGATAACAAATTCTTCAAGCCGAAAATGCAGTACAAACATGTGTCGTCATTGCTATATTATTTTTTTATTATAATAATTAAACTATTACACTGAACACTGTAATTGTTGGATAATCCTTGTTTTTATCGGTGCAAAACGATATAAGGTATACCTTATTTTTCCTCTCCCTATAAAAATCTTAAAAATCTCTCTATAATCTTGTGCTATTCCGCTCAATAATTTAAAAATAATCATTCAACATTGTAATTGGTTCTCCCAAATATTGTGAAGATCAACAAATAATTTTTATATTGCTAAAATAAACAAATTGTTCATTGCTAAATGAACAAAGTTGAAATAAAGTTCAGAGCAGCTGAGCATGGAAATTAGGAAGGTGTTTTCTCATTGGTTGAAATGTCAGTCACGGACTTGTCATTGCCCATTGGATTCAGACTAGCCACGCCCTCAATTTAGAGGTAAAGTCCGATTTTTTAACATCATTGTTGATGACGATCTATTTGTCTACTTATTTATTTTTTGGGATGATGCCTAGATGGTTTGTGCGTCGGTGAAGAGACGATGATGTTGAGAGATGAGAATAATACGTGTTTTTAAATAAATGAATAAATGAATAAATAATCATTTTATTTGTTTAAGAGCCTTGGCTCATACAAATTGGTTGTACATTTTCAATTCAAAAGTAACAATGGAAAAGTAATACTTTAACAGACATAAATACTCGAAATAAATAACAAATTACAACAATGAATCTTGAATAATACGTGTATGTATGTGGAATAATATTTTGTAACTCTCATTTCAATTTTTCTAATTGTTGTTTTTTCTTTTTCAGGTAAGTTTGTTCCCTCTTCACTATATTTTAAAGTCCTGACCAGAACTGAAATGGTATGTAGTTCAAATTTCATAGAATTGATGGTATTTTTGTAAACGAGTACTGAAAAATATCTCATTTCATGCATATTCAATTTCAATTTCACGCAAATCATAATTCCAATTATTTTAACCAAATAATACACTTTTTCACGCAAATCATGAAGTAATACAGTTATAGTACAGAATATTATTTACTTCTTTCATCTCTTGTATTCCAAATACTCATTTGAAGATTTGAAAAGATTTTAAGTTACTTATAACTTGCTTGGGTGGTCTTTACTCTACAAATAGTCCAGTCAAATGGTCGTTTTTCAGGAAACAGCCCCGAAAGAATTTTTCTCGACGGTTCTATATGTATTTTGGAGCGCTGAATTCGAATCTGTAATTTGCTGACACGCCAGAGGGCGGCTTCACCCCCAAAAACCCCAAAAATTTCGGACTTTTTCCAATTTTCTCATTTTATCTCGTGAACCTAGAGTTTCTCAAGAAAAATCATTCTCGACAAAATTGAAGAGAATAAGATTTCCAATAAATTGAGTGGTCAAACTGAGATTTATTTCTCAAACTGAGATTGGTTTTTAAAGAAGCCGAATCCTCATTGCTAATTGAATTATTACATTGCTCTTTTCAGTCCAAACTGCATCACATCAACAAATAAAGAAGTCATTCTATTCTATTATATCTTCTATCTTGTACGCCATGTAAGTACTATACACTCAAAGTTGTTTGTAACTTACTTGCGCTGAAATTCTAAATATCTCTATCCAGGTGATTTGCACTATTCAAACAATCGCATACTAATTTCTGCCTGTCGATTGGTGTGTTTTTTCAACTATCAACCGTATGCTAAACAATTCGAAGGTCAAAAATTATGTTTGAAAAAACCGCGTTTTTAGCATTGTCTTGCATTGGCCTTAATAAGGCAGCTAATTACGGCTTTGAACTTAAGATGTGGTGGTCGTTTGCCTTTTTTCATTATCAACTTTGAAACGTATTTGCATGAAAACGACAGACGCGATAGTAATAATTTACATTGCAATTTTTTCCCCGTACATGAACGCTTCAAACGTCAGACAAAACAATGTCATGAATTTTTTACCTCGTGACTTCTCTTGTTGCATAAAAGCTTTATATAGTGAGATTCTATTCGGTCTGTCAGTATTGGTTAAATGGGTATTGTTGATGCTATTTACAAGGAATGCTGACAGTTTGAAATGAATCTATCTTGTTATGGTACACGTGGATAGCCTTTCTATGGAAGTTATTTTTGTCGGAAAATTGGCTTTTGAAAATAAGTTGGGAAATTTTTTACGTGTATTGTATTCAGACGTTTTCAACAATAAACAAGTTGTTTTATTCAGAGAGTATAGAAGGTAATAATTGTAACGCATTATATATAATATAATGTAATTTGTTCACATTCTGTTATCTCTGTTCCTATTCAGCCAAAATTTGATTGAAAAATATTCTCGTGTATTGTACTGTTGTATCCACTTGTTCCACTGAAAAGAGGAACTACAATTTTTTGATAAAATACATCACTTAGAGGCTCATTACTTTCTGATTGTATCCAAAAGATGGGTAATATTCGTTAAATATTTACTCTGGAGTGTTTGTACAACAACATATTCGTTGTTGTAGCAATTTTAAAATATTTAATTTGTAAATTTAACAAAATATTCGTTGTTAATTCCATACAATAGCTTCGCAATTGAATTTCTAGAGCTAAACAATTTTTAAAACAAAAGCTTCTATTGTTAAACTTGATCAGAGTACTCCATAATGTCATCATCATCATCATCATCATCGTCATCATCAACTCATTCAATCATGTATCCTTCACTGATGATGATAATAAAGTCGGCTCAATTTTCTGCTGATACATAACATACAAATGTATTATGTATACATTTATATGTATATGGGAAAGAGAATCATAACATCCAGGACCAGGTGTTTCATCATGCGGATTACCCTGAATGAGATAACATCCTTTTCAAAATTTGTAAATTGACCAATTACCTGAAATTGATCAGTCGCGACCTGAAAACTCTGACACCAGAACTGAGCCAGCCAGGTCACACGATATTATTACTTTCTTTGCCCTATTACCATAGGTAACGAAAGTATTGCTTTCCAAAAAAATTTAAGGTACCCTAATTTCATGTTTTCTATACGTTTCAAGGTCCCCTGAGTCCAAAAACATGATTTGTGTGTGTGTGTTTGTGGGGGGGGGCGTGTGTGTGTCTGTGAACACGATAACTCCATTCCTAATTAACCGATTGACTTGAAATTTTAAACTTGAGGTCCTTATACCATGAGGATCCGACAATAAGAAATTCAATTCAAATGACGGATAATGGCTGAAAAAACATATTTTTCACGGTTTTCTCGAAAACGGCTCTAACGATTTTCTTCAAATTTATACCCTAGATAGCTATTTATAAGCCCTATCAACTGACATGTCTCATTTCTTGGAAAATTGCAGAAGCTCCGTAATATTTCTGAGAAGAATGAAATTTGTGAAAAGTGAATTCGTATGGCTTTTGTTGGTGGGGAGGCCCTTGCGGGAAGGTCCCACCGCCTGAATATATGATTTAAGCCGTCAATGGGCCTTACCACTGTCATACTTCAGCCGGGACTGACAGTTTAACGTGCCCATCCGATAACACGGGAGTGATCTCGTTAAAAAACTTTTGGTATTGAGAGGGTTTGAACCCGGAATCTCTATGCTGCTACGCAGGCACTCTATCCACTAGACCACGGATCACTCCCGTTAGATTTCTATCACGATTTTCTCAAAAATGACTTGACCGATTTTTTTTCAAATTCATACTCTGTATAGTTATTTATCAGCTCTATTAACTGGTATGAGTCTCTTCCCTGAGAAACTAACAGGGGGTCCACCCCATCCCTGAGAAATTTACTTTGTAACCTCCTTCACGTGCGTGAGGTATGTAGGTAGAGCAGTTTATTCAAAAGAACACATGTCGATATTTTATTTGTAGAACAGCTGTTTTGACAACTTTGAAAAAATCCTCAAATTTCATAATTGAAACAAAGGAAAATGTACTCTGAAAACAATAATAGTATTATGTGGAACTCTGGAACTTCTTCATTATTGGATAAATACTGAAAATTAAAACACTGGAATATTTTTTATATTTTTACTGGAGACTTTTTATATTTCTAATTCTTTAAAAAATGATCTGTCAACGTCGCGGAGCTAGAGAAGGATAACGCTATCTGTTTTATCGAATGATAGACAAGGATAGCAATACTAATGTTAAACAAATACTGCTGTTATAACTTGGACCTCACTATAGGCCGACATAAGCATCATTCCTTGACAGATCGTTGTCTGCTGAATAGCGAACATAAGTCATAATTTTCGTTGCAGCAATCTATTTTCCAAGTACTTCCTCTTGCGTAATACCAATTTCTGCCAGAGTCACGTGAGCTATTCAGTTTTCAATGTCATACTCTATTGCCATCAAACTGACTGAAATGAAATTGAAATTTACAATGAGGCGTAGGTCAATTATTATAGTGTTGAGGATGACACATCAATATTATTATGACACGCTGTCCACTTCTCAGGGAGTAGTTTTTTTTTCAATAACCAATAATATTCATTCTTCAATATTATTATATGTTAGAGGCACTGTCACTATTCCAGGGAGTTGTTTTGTTTTCAATAACTAGTAGTTCTGTGAACAGTAGACCTCGCGCTCAGTAAGTTACATTGACCTGTTGTTATGTTTTCTCAAAAAATTAATAAATAATTTATCAATTTAAAATGTCTAGAAAAAATCCTAAATAAATATAGAGCTTTCTGTCCCATCGTACCGTGACGTGTCGTCCCGGGATGTGAGTGTGAGCGCTGTTATCAGGTCTGGGTGCAACTGTCTACATCTACAACCTTACGTTCATGGAAAGATGCATTTTCAAGATGTTCGATGTTTTTGAACGGGTAGTATTACAAATAGTCAACTGTCTACTAACGTTGATGGAAAGATACATTTTTAAGATGTTTGATGTTTTTGAACGGGTAGTATTATAGTCCACTAGACAGCTGATTTATAATGAATAATTCTTTAGTCTGATTTTTACGGAAATTTTGGCGTATGAAGGAGGCTCTTTTCTCCTTTTATAATATCCTTTAAATGAAAAATTTCAAAAAACCTTGTATATACGTCGAGGCGAAATTTAAAAAGGAACATACCTGTCAAATTTCATGAAAATCTATTTCCGCGTTTCGCCGTAAATGCACAACATATAAACATTCAAACATTTAAACATTAAGAGAAATGCCAAACCGTCGACTTGAATCTTAGTCCTTACTTCGCTCGGTCAACTATTTGATAATAATTATTTTCAATTATTTTTATTTTTTATTCTGATTTGTCTAAATAACCTAAAAGATATGTTCAATTATGTGGGAGGTTGAGTTCATACTTTTTATTCCTCCAAATGACAATGAGATGATATTATTATAAATGTTTTGATTCTTGAATAATAAACACAAATAATGAAAAGTTTTTTGATCAGCTGTTTTAGCACACTTGAAATTGGCCAATCTGAATGTCAACGTCAACAATGCTTGTTGTCGTCGACTTCGGAAGTTTAGGTTAGAAGGTCTATCCTACTCTGAAAATCGAATTTGAATAGTTTATAATATATATCTTATCTGTATTTTATTCATCCAAATAAAATGATAGTATCTTATTGCAGAATACTTATTCAATTCTAGAAGCATAAACTGATTCCGTTTCATAAACCATTTTGTAAACACATTCACATCAAATCAGAATCAGCTGACTTCAAGGTTATTTTACAGCCCTAGGGCCGTAAAAATTTTACCGGCCTGATCGGAAAACAATCATTTTCGGCCTCCAAATGACGCACGAAAACCAGCTCATTACATCCAAGTGGGGCGAAAAAATCTTTTCTGCACTCCAGATTTGCAACATGGCAACGCAAAATACTTAGTAGGTTATATGGAGCAACAGTGCAGCAAAATCAAAATGAAGTTGGTAACAGTGAGTGGGCTGCTATAGTGAGCAGAGGTGCAACGAAGCACAACGCGCAAATTATTAAGTATATATTATAACCAAGGACAACATTTTTATTCAATTTGACAATAAATTAAGGTTTTATCAATAATAAATTACACAGAAAAACATTTGATGCATTTCAGGCATATTACCCATAATTACCCACTTTTCATATTCAATGGTAACTGTAGGAAAAACTTAATGTGAAATACGTGCGCAAAGTTCCTCTGCTGCACTCAAGAAACCATTCCGCCCTCGCCTACGGCTCGGGCGTAAACGTTTCTTTCGGTGCAGCAAACTGTCACTTTGCGCACTAGTTGCACAAATAACTATATCAGATGGAAAGATTATCACGAAACTGGATAAATCATCATATGGGGGACAAATTCATACGTGAACTGAGTCTATTAACATAAGTGAGTTTTTGATCTTGGAGAAGAAAAATAACAGTCTTTAAGAGTAAATTATGATTCAACTGAATCAACTAGAACAGGTGATTTAGTTACTTGTGGATGAGAAAACTGCGTGAGGTCTACACTACTGTTCACCGATCTACTAGTTTATTATGTGAGAGGCACTGTCACTAGTTCAAGGAGTAGTCTTCTTTTAAAAACTACTCTGATAATAACTCTTCAATGACAATATTATGAGTGAGGACATTTGAATGTATGTTGACTCATTTTCTACGGGAGTTTTCCTTTTCAAAGTAATTGCTTGTTTTCAACTGTCATATTATTCTAAGCAGCTAATAAGAAATATGTTTGAGAAAACATGATTGTAAAGTAGTAGAAACCATGTCCAAGGTGGAGTGTAAAGCCGTGTTCACACTGAACAAATGTTCGACAAACATGTTTGTTGAAACAGTTTGTGCAAATTTTATTATGTTTGACAAACAATGTTTGCCCGTGGCCAGTGTTGACGCGTCACCAAACAAAATATTTGTAAGCGGGTAGACTAGGTTTTATGTTTTACAGCTGTATTACAGCTGTCAACACTGAAAATGTATGGGAAAACAGTAGTTTTTTGTTTGTAAATATTTTGAAAAAAAATAGTCACATTTGGGTTATGTTATTCGCAATAAAATATGAATGGGAATTTAGAAAAATAAGACGCTAGTCTGGTCTCTCTTCTTCTTCTTCTTCTTCTTCTTCTTCTTCTTCTTCTTCTTCTTCTTCTTCTTCTCCTTCTTCTTCTTCCTCCTCCTCCTCCTCCTCCTCCTCCTCCTCCTCCTCCTCCTCCTCTTCCTCTATATTTTATTCTTCTTCCACTCCTTATGTTTTTACTACCCTCCACACTTTTAATCGTCTTTTCTCCTTGACAAACCAAGCCGAACCAAGCGAGTTTGAAAGCGATTGCTTAGCAAGTTGCCTGTTTGTAAGGACATGGCACGGCGGCCTTCAACCCAGTTTGGCCGCACAAACTTCTTGTCCATAGTACAACAGTGCAAGGGATAAGGGCTGTCTGGTTGGCTGGCTGGCTATAAGGGCTTTATTAGGGCCCTTTAGCACACAAACAGCTGTTGCTGTTAGGCGCAAACTTTGATTACTGGCCTATGCGACGGTTGCTTTGCTTCAAAGCGATTTCGATTAATAAACACCAACAGATGATGATGATGATGATGATGTAGAAGATCGAGATGATGAAGGAGAAAAAGGAGGAGGCGGTGAAGAAGAAGAAGGAGAATAAGAAGAAGAAGAAGAAGAAGAAGAAGAAGAAGAAGAAGAAGAAGAAGAAGAAGAAGGAGAATGACAAGAAGAAGAAGAAGAAAAATAATAAGAAGAAGAATAAGGAGAAGAAGAAGAAGAGGAGGGAGTTAGAAAGATCAGGAAAAAGGAAGGATTTGAGAGACATAATAACTGTTTTATTTGTCCAAATAGAAAATAAAAGAAATTGTTCATTCGAGAAACGATCATTGTGGATATAAATTGTCATTGTTAATTTTTGAAGATCAATAATTATTGTGGAGTAATCTTTCAGATTGATTTCTACATGCGACGCAGGTTTGATGCCTAGTGAGATCGGACTCCCCAATTAATTATTAATTATTATTATACTTTATTATTTTGATTATTTAGTAAACTTTATTTATATTACTTTAAATCATTATCATTATAAATATTTTCAATCATTTATAAATATTACTTTAATTATTCAGGAGATAAGGAAGCTGGAAGAAATGAACGAGAAAAGAGTTATGAATAACATGCGAAAGAAGTCGAAATGGGAAAAAGAACAATGCCGGCAACAAGAAAACATCATGCATATAAAACGTTTTCCCTGACTTTTACGGTCACAAGAAATGTGGTCCACTTTTTCTTCCCTCTGTATACGACGACGACTTTGTTTGAAAAAGGGACACATGTCAGAAACATATGCGAAACAAAGTAGCAGATTGATGTGTGTGGTGGTGGGAGGTTTTTTTTTTGTGGGAGGGGAGGAGGAAGGACAAGGCCACCCCGAAAAACCATGAAAAATGAAAATATTTTGCTAGCAGATTGAAGGGTTATGCAGATCTCTTCCATTTCAGTGCCTGTGTTGACCGAACCAATTTATTTCATCTCTTTCTTTTACTCTCACTTTCTTTTATTGTTGCAACTTTGTCAAATGAATGACCAAGTGACAAAGTCTCTCTCTGTAGTGTGGTCCACGTAGTATTTGATTGACATTGATGTTGCTATCATTGTCTATCATTCGAAAAAGTGGATAGTGCTATCCTTATCTAGCTCCGCAACGTTGCCAAATAATGTTTTAACAATGTAGAAATATTCTATTATATTAAGCGATCAATTTCTGTTATGGTTATATGGTTATCTGAATATCTGGTTATGATGTATGTCCAACGGATCTCGAAAACGGCACTAACGATTTTCACGAAATTTGGAACATAGTAGGTTTATGATATAAAAATTCGATTGCATTAGGTCTAATCCCTGGGAAAACTCGCTGAATGACATGAAAAGGATAATAATATTATTCATCCTTGGAAAAACAGATGATAATTTCGTCGTCTGTCGATAACAGAAGATGCGTGTGCCTGTGTGGGAGATCAGCTGTGTAATCAATAAGCTTACCGTATCTCGCGAGAAATCTAAAAATTTTAATAGACTCAATCAAAATGATCTGATTTGTTGACATGACATAGTATATCGTGATATGCAAAGTTAATAATAATTATTTTATAGTTTTAAGTGATTAGTGAGTGTTATTTTGTGATTCAATTTGGTTTGTAGACAATCTAAATTAAAGCTTTTCTGTTTTCAAATATTTTGACCGAAAATTGTACCTGAATTCAAGTGTATGGAACATAACCTACTTTTTGGACCATCTATAGTGTATGAATCAAAATTCGGGGAAGAAACAGTTTTGGGCTGTGCCTGTTAGTCCTCCCTCAATCATTTTGAAGAATTGTGTTCTGTTTATCAATAAATAAATAACGAGCGAAGCTCGGTGCCCCGATATTAATTCATCAACAAAATATATTGGACTTCTTGCGTCGACACTGGATTTCAGCTGTCTTGAATTTTGAATTTCTGAATCATCTACCCATAAGTTCTTTTGATTCATATATTTTTATTACAAGTTGCAGAATTTCGAATCAGTACAGTAGTTTAATCACGGTTAAATTAATGTATTCCAAGTACAACATGTAGTTAGACTATGTGTAACCTTATCTAAATTTGGGAGAGGAATAGCACAAAGTAACCTTATTTTTCTCTCCCTATCATATTTTAATGATGTACTTATTGTATCAATAAATAAATAAATAGACCTAGACATGTTATGAGGTGTAGAGTTGCAACCCAGTAGCTGGCGCCACCTACTTGCAGAATTCAGTACTACACCAATAGGCGTTCCAATCCACCAATCAGAAGAGAGTATTGGGAGCTGGGAGGCGTGGCTTGCTGCTATTGGTCCGTTATTCTTACGCCAAGATTTTGGCATTCTCTCTCTCATCATTCCCGCTCTCTTCTACACACTAAGTTCTAAGAGTTTATTGAATATAATCATTCTATTATATTCGGTTTTCAATCAAATCAAATTCAAAATTTCTGGTTAAATTATTTCTGGACTGAAAAGTGGACCCAAATCAATTCAAGTGGATAGCATAACCTATAATTTTTATTCATTCATAACTCTACCTTCATTGTATTACCATTCATCCCATCATTATCACCTAGGCTTAAAATACTTCTAGAAAGTCGCCTTTGTAAAATAATAAATAAATATCTCTCTTTCTCTCACTCTCTCTCTCTCTCGCTCCCTCTCTCTTAGGTTTGTGTGGCAGGGAACACCAGGAGTCCTAACTCCGTCCTAATAAAGGCATATAATCAATCTCTCTCTCTCTCTCTCTCTCTCTCACTCTCTCTCTCTCTCTCTCTCTCACTCTCTAGTGGGGAGGATATTTTTAATATTCTTTCGAAAAAATGGACATTGATATGTCCAAAGCTCCGCCAATTTATGTAGATGCATAACAATATAATTATCTATAGTAATTACATTACAAATTGCTTTTTCATATCATATACAGTTCAATAATTATATTCTTAGTCTATATTATGTAAATTAATCTATAATTTTGCTGTATTGTAAGCTATTATATATAAGTGTAAAAGCCAGTATATATTGTAATCTACATGAATAAAGTACTCAATCAATCAATCTCCCTCTCTCTTAGGTTTGTGTGGCAGGGAACACCAGGAGTCCTAACTCCGTCTTAATAAAGGCATATAATAAATCTCTCTCTCTCTCTCTCTCTAGTGGGGAGGATATTTTTAATATTCTTTCCGAAGAATTGACATTGATATGTCCAAAGCTCCGCCAATTTATGTAGATGCATAACAATATAATTATCTATAGTTATTATATTACAAATTGCTTTTTCATGTCATATACAGTTCAATAATATTATTTTCCTACAGTTACGTTGAAAAGTGGCCATTGCTGCACTGATTACAGAACGCAAAGAATCACTTTTCCGCTCTAGTGCGGGAAAAATTTTTCTGCACTCCAGATTTGCAACATTGCAACGCAAAATACTCAGTAGGTTATATGGAGCAACAGTGCAGCAAAATCAAAATGAAGTTGGTAACAGTGGCACAACGCGCTAATTATGCAACGAAGCACAACGCGCTAATTATTATTCATTATATATTATAACCAAGGACAACGAGGACTTTAGGATTTTAGGATTAAGGTTTTTATCAATAATAAAATTACACAGAAAAACATTTGATGGATTTCAGGCAATTTTACCCATAATTACCCACTTTTCATATTCAATGGTAACTGTAGGAAAAACTTAATGTGAAATACGTGCGCAAAGTTCCTCTGCTGCACTCAAGAAACCATTCCGCCCTCGCCTACGGCTCGGGCGTAAACGTTTCTTTCGGTGCAGCAAACTGACACTTTGCGCACTAGTTGCACAAATAACTATTTCTTAGTCTATATTATGTAAATTCATCTATAATTTTGCTGTATTGTAAGCTATTATATATATAAGTGTAAAAGCCAGTATATATTGTAATCTACATAAATAAAGTACTCAATCAATCAATCAATCTCTCTCTGGAGAAGACATGAAGTCCTAACTCCGCCTTTAGTTAAGGCAATCAATCAATTTCTCTTTTGTCTCTCTCACACTCTCACTATCTATCTATCTTTCTCTCACACACTATCACTCTCTTACAATCTCTATTCTTCCTCTCCCACACTCACTTACAGCTCCCTAAATGTTGTCAAAACTGAGCGTATGTTGTTTCAAAGCACAGCTAAGCAAACAGATATCCTCAAACAACTAAACATGAGATACCCTTGCTACTGAAGTTAAATTCACCCTAAACAGTCAGAATTTCTTGCAAATAACACCAGGGCTTTCCATTCGAACAATGCTGTCAGTTTGATGATCGCATAGAGCAATCTGGAAAGAGCCATAGAGCCAAATAGAGCCAAATAGAGCAGCCCAGTTAGAATTAACCCTAGTATTAAGTGGAGTGTATGTTTGGAGAAACCTAGCCACGTGGCAAAAGGAGACATACGGTCTGTTGTAGGATAATTTGTGATTAAATTGCGAGGTGGGTTGCAGTAGTTGATCTTTCATTTATAACAGCATATAAATAACCTGTATATTTATATTATAATATATATTTATAAAGATGGACATTACTGAGATGATGCAATTATTCAAATGCTAATGAATTAATAATTGACCGAACGAAGTGAGGTCTAAGATTCAAGTCGACGGTTTGGAATTTCTCTTAATGTTTAAATGTTTATATGTTGCGCATTTACGGCGAAACGCGGTAATAGATTTTCATGAAATTTGACAGGTATGTTCCTTTTTTAATTGTGCGTCGACGTATATACAAGGTATTTGGAAATTTTGTATCTCAAGGATAATACAAAATGGGAAAAGGAGCCTCCTTCATACGCCAATATTACGGTAAAAATCAGACTATAGAATTATTCATCATAAATCAGCTGACAAGTGATTACACAGATGTGTGGAGAAGTCAGTCTATTACTGTATTAATTTCGTTCAAAGTCTATAGAGTTTCAATCAAAGACCTTAAAGAGGTATGCATCTTTAAGCTGGGTTCACACCATAGTTATTAACAAAATGTTAATAACTTGATCCTTATAGATTCTATTGGTTGGAACGGAAGTTGACAAACACGCATCTTCATCATGTGTATGATAAGTTTTGTTCAATCTAATATAATCTATAAGGATTGTGTTATTAACATTTTGTTAATAACTTTGGTCTAATCGCAGCTTTAAGGTCTCTGGTTTCAATATTTTGTTTTGCAGTCATGGTATTATTATGCATGCCCATTAGTATCAATATTCTCAAATTCGAAAAAACTTAAGTTAATAGGTGATTAAAAATAACCAAATGAACTAAATAATGCTGGAGAAATTATAATATTTTTGATTGTAAAATATTAATTGTCATAGAAAGATTATCACGGAACTGGATGAATTATATCATATGGAATACAAATTCAAACGTGAACTGAGTTTGTTAACATTTAAAACAAGTGACATCAGGTACTTGTGGATGCGAATACTGCGTGAGGTCTATTGTTCACAGAACTACTAGTTATTATTAAACGAAAATCCAAAATAAATGTTGTCAATATTTGCAGTAGCAGAAGTCTCCGGGGTGAATAATTACAGCATTTAATTTGGATTTTCGTTAAATAATAATTATTAATTCATTAGCATTTGAATAATTGCAATATCTCAGTAATGTCCATCTGTAGACTGGCTGGCCACTATGGCTTCCTATAAAATGAGCGCTGCTATCCAGAGATTGTCTTTTTGGTGTGAGGGTAAGCATTCCTGACCGGCAATTAGGAGGTACTGGGTTCGATTCCTGGACCGACAAATAATTTTTGAATAGTAGCGCTCATCGAATTTACATCTAGCTGTTTACCCAGTTGTCAATATTTGCAGTAGCAGAAGTCTTCGGGGTGAAAAATATTACAGCATTTAATTTGGATTTTCGTTTAATAATAATTTATTAGACTAGTTCGAAAAATAGTCGTTCGCAACGAACCGGAATGATTTGCTAATAATCATGAAATAGAAGAAATAGCTTTGGGTCTTCAGTTTTTTTACAAAAAAAATATTATTATGTTTGGTCGTAGAAACAAAAAAGGCCAGTGACCCTCTGAAAGATGTGAAGAATGGGTTCCGGTGACTAAGCTTTACCAGTGTGAGCGTTTGTATGCAGAAACATAATATCGCCATTACTATCGCCATACTATCGATCTCCTCTGAAAAGGTCTGGTGTGGCGAACTCACACGACTTTCCTTGCCGTTATGAAAATTGATCAACTGACGCTAGTGTTAACGCGCATCTCAAGCCTACTATTCAAAGATCTAAGCCAGCTGGTGACAGGACAATAACGCTGCAGACACATGAGTTCTGCTTTCTCTTCATAGTGAATGATTTACTAGAATCAACAGTTTGCAAATTGAATAATTTTTTTTCCCGAACTTCGAGCTTATTTTCAATTTTAGGTGGAAATGTTGCTGCATAATTGTAGAGATTGTTATGCTCAATCTTTTCCACTTGAATTTTTTTGTTTAAATTCTATCTGAAGCCTGATAATTGGGAATCTAAAATCAAACTTTGCATAGATGGGGCGGAGCTCCTGAAATTTTTACAGATATAGGACTTTGGCAGTTGATAAAGCTTATCAATGACTTTTTTAGGTATGCATTTGATCAAAATCGTTGGAGCCGTTTTCAAGAAAATCGCGAAAAACCCTGTTTTTGACAACATTTTTGCCATTTTAGCCGCCATCTTGAATTGCATTTGATCGAAATTGTTCGTGTCGGATCTTTATAGGGGAAGGACCTTAAGTTCCTAATTTCAAGTCATTCCGTTAATTGGGAGATGAGATATCGTGTACACAGACGCACATACACTCATACACACACACACACACACACACACACACACACACACACACACACACATACAGACCAATACCCAAAAACCACTTTTTTGGACTCAGGGGGCCTTGAAACGTATAGAAATTTGGAAATTGGGGTACCTTAATTTTTTTCGGAAAGCACTACTTTCCTTACCTATGGTAATAGGGCAAAGAATTAATAGGACATGTTCTATTTTCTGGCAAGATTTACCTATCAACAATGACAGTCTGAACACTTAAAATTAAAAAGCACATGTTCCATCTTTTTGGGAACTATCGGCCGACGAAAATATTAACAGTGTGAACGTAGCCTAGAACTAAAAATCCACTGGAAGAAATACGTTTAAATTTAGCATGGTCTTGTTCAGTTGGTCTTCTAGTGACTATATTGGCTTATCTAGCTACTTAAAAGAAAATTACATATCTATTTTAACTTGTAGTTTCAAATTGGACAATACGGATAATAAAAATCAAGGATAAGTTAAATTATAGAATAAATTGCGGACACTAATGAATCGCATCCAGTCATTTGTAAACGAATGTTTATTCGACAAAGGCTGGCTCAAACAGCACTCTGGTTTGTGGACTGTATCAATAATTACATCGAGAACTTTTGGGTTGTCTGGCGTCGGGTGGCAAGTTGAACAATTAAAATGGCTAAGTGCACAATAACATAGGCCTACCTTCATGTCCAAATCCTCCTTGCTTCCAGGATCCCGGGTCCAGATCACGATACGAGACGAGACGACACTTGTAATAAATCACAATAACTAATCAATAGATCACTTTGCAAAAATCGACATTACGAGAGGTGAGCTGTTCAATTGGCTGTCAATCGACGACTGGCCACAATTATGTTTTGCGCATCACCGTATAATTGCCCCCTCCACCACACAACGCCAGACAAAGGGGAACATTCATATAACGTCCGAACATTCCGCCCACCTTGGAAGAACTTCCAATAACAAAAAAAACCTATAACGAACCCTACTAGGGAAACTAGGAAAGAAAAGGAAAATGTCTTCACTCCTCAGGGGCCCTTGAGGAGACTTGCAAAAAAGGAGTAGGAGGCCCACGGAAAGGAGAGGATGGGACGAGAATAATGACTATATACAACCAATATAGAATAAAAACAAGAAACAAAGCAACTTGGGAACCTTTCCCACATATGAAACGAGAAACAAAAAAAACTAACCACTAAACTTATTGAAGTTCCCTTCAATAAGGCCTAATCTTCATCAATAGGGAGGAGACATACCCTATTGACAGCCCTAGTGAGACTTCCCTTTGCAGTCTGTACCTCCACCACTCTCACAACTCCATCCTGTCCAGGAAATATCTTCGTTATTCGGCCAAGCCTCCATTGTAGAGGGGGTAGGTTACTTTCCTTTAAGAGAACCATACTTCCAATATTAACATTACTTTGTTTTTTGTACCATTTTGTTCGGGTTTGCAAGCTAGATACATACTCCAATTGCCAACGTTTCCAGAATGAAGATACAATTCTTTTGAGTAAACTCCATCGATTTCTTAAGTTCACCGGTTCAATTGATTCCTCTGGCTCTGGCCAAACCTTTGGGCTTTCCATGAGTACAAAATGACCTGGAGTTAACACACTTAAATCTCTTGGGTCTGAACTAACAGGGGTCAATGGTCTTGAATTCAATATCCACTCAATTTGGGTTAATACAGTACTGAATTCTTCATACGTTAGAATTTGATTACCAACTGCAGCCTTGAGCAATCTCTTAGTAGATTTTATTCCTGCTTCCCAGATTCCTCCCCAATGTGGAGCTGCTGGAGGGTTGAATACCCACTTGATTCCTCGATTACCCAGCTCTCTAGTCATCTCCTCATTGAACCTTGATGCTTTTGTGAGCTCATACCATTGTGACAGTTTTCGGCTTGCTCCCACAAAATTGGTACCACAATCACTATACATCGTGTGAACAGTGCCTCTTCTTGCTAGGAATCGTTTCATTGCAGCTAGAAAAGCATCTGTTGATAATTCCGAGACTAATTCTAGATGTACAGCCCGAGTTGAAAGGCAATAAATAAACAATATATGCCTTGTATATTCTAGCCTTCCTCAGTCGCCCTAGGGTTATATCAAAAGGTCCACCATAATCAACCCCTGTATTTAGGAATGCCTTGACTCCTTGCAGTCTAGCAGACGGGAGGTCTCCCATGAGTGGTTGTTGCCCAGTGGGTTTTGCACGAAAGCATTCCATGCATTTAATTGTTCTCTTACGAATTATGTCTCTTGCTCTCAAGATCCAAAATTGTCTTTGAATGACTGCTTGCAAATTAGCTGGGCCAGGATGTAAATACAGTTTATGGTAGTGATCTATAATCAAATTTGTCACGTGATGAGTTTTTGGGAGCAACAATGGGTATTTATTTCTATCAGATAGGCTTGAATTTCTCAGTCTTCCCCCCACTCTTAGTAACCCAGTTGAATCCATAAAAGGGTTCAACTGTTCAAGACTTTTTGTGATGGATTTATCGTTTGATTGTATAGCAGCTATAGCATCGGGAAATGATTCCTTTTGTACTAATGCAATTATAGAGAGCATTGCTTCATTCAACTCTTCAGTGCTCAACGGACCTGTATGTTTGCTAGCTTTATTACAACAGTTGTGAATGAACCTCTTAATCCATGCTGTCACTCTCTTCAATACAGTCAATGAGGAAAATTTATTTATAAGAAGAAGTTCATGTGAGGGCTCTTTACTCTGTGTTGCTAGTGTAATTTTTCTTGCTTCCAATTCAATCTGTTTGGAATTTTCATCATCATTACCGTGGAGTTGGTGTGGCCAGCACTCCAGTGGTTTGGCTAACCAATCAGGACCATTCCACCACAGAGAATTACCAATCAATTCGTTGGGCAATAGTCCACGACTAGCACAATCAGCAGGATTACATTCGGTTGGCACATATCTGAATTGCTCTGTAGACAGGTGTTCCTGTACTTGACTTACACGATTTGCCACAAACGTAGCCCAACGATGAGGTGAAGACCGAATCCAACTCAGTGCCACGGTTGAATCAGTCCAAGCTGCAATATAATCTATGTTTATAATTTTTGAGAGCACTTCTTGAACTTCATGTAATAATCTAGCTACTAGGACAACCGCACAAAGCTCCAGACGTGGCAGTGTGATTTTCTTCAATGGAGATACCTTGGCTTTAGATCTTAGTATTGTGCATACCATGCTACCATCCTTCAATGAGGCTCGCAAATAAACCACTCCAGCATAGCCGCGTTCTGAGCTGTCAGCAAAACCATGCAGCTGTATATTTTCACACAACTCAAAGTTCAAGCAACGAGGAATATTCAGTTTTTCCAACAGGGGTAATTGGTTGCAAATAAACTCCCATTTTTTCACTACCTCCACGGATGCTATATCGTCCCAGTCACATCCAGATTGCCATAGATATTGAATTATACTCTTGATGGTAAGCATGAAAGGTGTCAAATATCCTAATGGATCAAAAATTTGTGCTAAAGTTGATAAAATGTTTCGTTTTGTAGCTAGCTTGGATGGAACCTTTACCCTGTAGAAGAGGTAGTCACCAATTGGATTCCACTGGAAGCCAAGAATTTTAGTGGTTTTGTCAGACTCCAAAGTGAAATCTTTTGCTTCAATAGCACAATGCTCAGGAGGGAGATTTGATAGAATGGCAGGATGATTGCTGGCCCACTTTCGCAATTCAAATTGCCCTTTGATTAACAATTCAGTAAGCTCGGACTGCAGTTGCTTGGCTGCTTCCACTGATGGGACTGATGTGACTATATCATCCATGTAAGTAGAAAACCGTAAAGCTTCAGAGGCTGCAGGGAATCTTTGTCCTTCATCTTCAATCAACTGATGCAAGGTACGAATAGCAAGAAATGGCGATGATGATACACCATACGACACAGTTGTTAGAGTATACTCTTTCATTTCTTCTCTATCATCAGCTCGCCAAAAAATCCGTTGGAAGTCATGATGTTTCCTATTCAACGAGATATTTCTATACATTTGTCTAATATCACAAACAATTGCCACCTCCTGAGATCGAAATCTCAACAATAGACTTGAAATATCTAATTGTAAGCTGGGCCCAATGTGGAGAATCTCATTCAATGAAGGACCATTTTCAGTTTTCATTGAGGCATCAAAGACTACCCGAAATTTACTGATATTTCCATCCTCTGTTATACGACAAATACAATGATGAGGAATGTAAAAATTGTATTTGGTTTGGTTGACTGGTTCGGGTGCTAGCACCATGTGCTTTTGTTTCAAATAATCCTCCATAAACTCATTATACAACTGTCTCAATACAGGATTTTTTGATAACCTACGTTCCAATAGTATAAATCTTTTCAAGGCTAATTCTCGACTCTCATTTAATAATTCTGGTGTTTCCTTGAATGGTAATTCTACAATGTATCTACCAGTATTCGAACGACAAACAGTTGTTTTGTATATCTCTTCACAGGCCATTTCACTTTCCGATAATTTTTTTGTCATAGGTGGCTCTTCTACGGCCCAAAATCGCTTCAACAACTCTTCTAAATTAGAATTGGAATACGTGCACAGATTATTTGAGATAGTAGAACTCTCCTCTGATACCTTACCCATCAGGCAGTAGCCCCATACAGTTTCTAGGGCAGATGGTGTACCCGCTGGACCAATCACCTTTCTTCCAGTCAGAATGAAGGGGAAGTATTCAGCACCCAATAAAATATCAACCTCCTCTGAAAGGAAAAATTCAGGATCTGCTAGATCCAGTCCTTCAATATGTGCCCAGTACGCATTTCTTATCTGATTTGTAGCTGCTATCTTGTTGACTACCAACGCGGTAACTTTTAATGAAGGGGAGTTCGGTGTTTCAAATTCACAGTTAGTGATTTCATCTGCTACTTCCAATTTAGTATCAGATAATCCATAGATTGGCAAGCTATGTGTTTTCTGCACCACTAAACCCAGTTTTTTCATGCATCGCCTTGTAATAAATGACTCGGTGCTTGCACTATCCAATAATACTTTGACCGTTTGATAATTGCCTTGATTATCTCGAACTTCCGTTCTAACAGTTGATAACAATACTACGGAACTCTTTACATTCGAGAAAACTTCTTAGCTGAGTCAGTAACAAATGTTTGATGGCCTTGATCAGCGGCGTCGTGCACGTCTACCCTGCTCATTTGTTTATTACCGGCCAATGTGTTGGTGTTTTCAACAGACGGCTGTCTCGGCTCTAAATGGAGGAGCGAATGATGGCGCGAATTACAGTGACTGCACGGCTTCCTTCTCCTACAATCTCTAATAAAGTGCCCTGCCAACAAACAGCATAGACATAGTTTCCATTCTTTTACACGTTTTAATCTATCAGACGGTTTGAGATTCAAGAACACTTCACAGTTTTCCAGTTCATGAGAATTATTACATTCAATACATTTCAGCTCGTCCGATTTCGCTTTAACAATCATAGCTGAAGCCTTGTAATTTCCCATAGTTGGTTTCGATTTCCCAAACTGCTTACGTGAGGAGGCTTCTGACGATGTAGATGATCCCAATAAATCAGTGGATTTAGTAGCCTCTAAAATAACAGCTTCATCATTCAAAAATATTTGGAAGTTTTTCAAATCGGATACTGTTCCATTTCTTAGCAGTCTCTGCCACTTCTCTCTCAATTCTTCAGTCAGTTTTTTACGTAAGACAAATAATAACGGAATCGACCAGTCATTAACTGCATGACCAATTGGTTTTAGTGCTGCAATATACTCAGCTAAATGAGTGATGAATTTTCGTAGCGAGTCTGGTTGCTTATTAACTGCTGGCATATCAAAAATTGCTTGCAAGTATGCGTCAGTCAGATTGTAAGAGTCATTGTAGCGATTCAATAATAATTTCCATGCCTCAGCATAATGATCACTTGTCAATGGGACAACAGAAATGACTGACAGTGCATCGCCTCTCAGTACAGACCGAAGATACATATGTTTTTGTATGTCAGCAATTTGACCATTATTATGAACCGTGGCTTCGAATAAATCTTTAAATTGACTCCAAATTTTCAAATCGCCGTCAAAAGTCATTAAAGGAAGCTTAGGTAGGGCAACTGGCGAGATATTTCCAGTTGTAGGTGAAGAAGCTACATTGGAAGAACTAATATTCAAATTTGTTTGAGTGGATGGTAAGCTTTCGAGAATAGCCTTGACATTGAAAAAAGTGTCATCAATTGGCTCATCAAATTTTCAAGGTCACTTGTTTCCAATCGAGGATTTTGTTGTTATAGTAGCTCTGCATCTTATCTATTATGTCATTGAACTCCACCTGGTGGTGATCGATATGCTCACCCATAACTTTCAATAAATTCTTCATTTTTTTATTTTTCGGATCTTTTTCGACAGCTTCGGCAATTTCATTAATCCGTTTTATTTTACGAATTAATGCATCTCTTTGAAATGTCAAATCTTCGATAACACCCATAGTGAGGCGATAACAGTGAGCGCTCGTCGAGAGAGTGAGACAAAGAACCAAACAAGAATAAGAGGGAAAACACGAGAGCAGGCGACACAATGGAACGAACAATGGCTGGCTTATCTAATCATACAAGCCAGCCAGCATTTCAACTATGCTCGGTAGAAATGATCGGTTACAAGGCTAATAATACCGTATCGATACTCATTGGAACAAACAATATCTGCTATTAATAACGAAGTAACGACAATAATCAATGCCAATAACTGCAAGTATCCTTTGAAAAAAGTAACAGTTCCAGTTACTGTTACAGCTAGACGACGTATAAGTCTTTCTCTACTTATCGACACGAACTTGCCAGTCCAGCGTTGTGGCGCCAATGCAACAATCTTACGCAATAATACTACGACACAATTATTTACGAAAATATTACTTGTTCTACTCAATTTTCAACTTAAATTGAGCCCAAATTTCTTAAGAATACCACAAATAAAGCGTATATTCATCTACGACGACAAAAACAAGCCATATACACAGAACAAACCAAGAATAAAATAGGCATAAAAAACGACAAACCTATTAGACAATATTTCAAACTTAAGTCCTATTCAAATTCGATGAACAAATCAATCCGGACGGTGGACCAATGTTTATTCGACAAAGGCTGGCTCAAACAGCACTCTGGTTTGTGGACTGTATCAATAATTACATCGAGAACTTTTGGGTTGTCTGGCGTCGGGTGGCAAGTTGAACAATTAAAATGGCTAAGTGCACAATAACATAGGCCTACCTTCATGTCCAAATCCTCCTTGCTTCCAGGATCCCGGTCCAGATCACGATACGAGACGAGACGACACTTGTAATAAATCACAATAACTAATCAATAGATCACTTTGCAAAAATCGACATTACGAGAGGTGAGCTGTTCAATTGGCTGTCAATCGACGACTGGCCACAATTATGTTTTGCGCATCACCGTATAATTGCCCCCTCCACCACACAACGCCAGACAAAGGGGAACATTCATATAACGTCCGAACAACGAATGTGATGTTTGAAGGCTGAATTCTCTTTCTCTCTCTTGCTCTCTTGTCCCTTCTCTCACTCTTCCTGCTATCCTATATTTCCTCTCTGTCTCTCTTGATCCATCCTCTTTCTATCAGTCTCACACACTCTCTCTCTCTTTCTCTCTCAAACACTTTCTCTCTCTCTATTTCTCTCTCTCTCTCACTCTCTCTCTCCTCTTCACGTTTTCCACTTCTTCATGAATTGATTTTCTTAACAAGTCCAAGGTCATTCTCACAGATTTTATCGCGCGGTTCCTTCCGTATTATTTGTAAACAACTACAATATTAGTGTTGCCTATATATCATGCAACTGTACTGTTATTATTATATACTGAACCAAGTACAGTATTATAACTGTGTGGTAATTTTGACGTCAAACCTGATGATTGGAAAGTATTTTCGATGTTATTTATAAAGGATGTTGACAGTTTGAATTCAATATATTTATTGAGGTAGCCAAATAGCTGGAGTATCGTACTGTTTTGCTGTTTACAAATAACTATTGGAGTATTCACACATTTTTGGACCTATGCAACGTTGCCAGATCGTTTTTTAGCAATTTAGAAATATACTAGTAGTTCTGGGAACAGTAGACCTTGCGCTCAAAAGTTACATTGACCTGTTGCTATATTTTCTCAAAAATTAATAAATAATTTATCAATTTAAAAGTCTAGAAAAAATCCTAAATAAATATAGAGCTTTCTGTCCTATCGTACCGTGACGTGTCGTCCCGGAATGTGAGTGTGAGCGCTGTTATCAGGTCTGGCTGCAACTGTCTACAACGTTGATGGAAAGATACAATTTTCAAGATGTTCGATGTTTTTGAACGGGTAGTATTAAGGTGCGTACAGACTTTCGCTCTGCTCCGCAACCGAACGTCACTCCAGCAGAGCGATTGATGATCGACCGGGGAGCAACAGTGGTTCGACCGGGGAACGCGAGAAGATCTAACATCTTCCGTAACGTTCATGATGGGTGCGACTGCAGAGCGATGGTGGTACGAGGGCAGTACGAGGGCGGTACGAGGGAGGATCGTGCTCGATGCGGGTTGGAAGCGCGAATATGTGTACGCAGCTTTACAGTCCACTAGACAGCTGATTTATGATGAATAATTCTATAGTTTGATTTTTACGGTAATATTGGCGTATGAAGGAGGCTCCTTTTTCCTTTTATATTATCCTTGAAATGCAAAATTTCCAAAAACCTTGTATATACGTCGACGCGCAATTTAAAAAGGAACATACCTGTAAAATTTGATGA
The DNA here is from genome assembly GCF_014356525.2 of Nilaparvata lugens. Lineage (NCBI taxonomy): Eukaryota > Metazoa > Arthropoda > Insecta > Hemiptera > Delphacidae > Nilaparvata > Nilaparvata lugens. The sequence goes on along the minus strand of NC_052514.1, from coordinate 3,374,390 downwards.
AAATCTATTACCGCGTTTCGCCGTAAATGCGCAACATAAAAACATATAAACATTAATTTAAACATTCAAGAGAAATTCCAAACCGGCGACTTGAATCTTAGACCTCACTTCGCTCGGTCAATTAAATATCAGAATATTTCATCTCTATTAAGAGAATTTGCTATTTAATTATTGAAAGATATATAGGGTGTTGCAAAAAGAATTATCTCATTTTGAACAGTTATATTTATTTTTAAAAATGGTGCACACAAACCAGTTCTACATCAAATTACCCACAGAAGTATCGAGCTTATGATGATGTATTATAAGTGTTCTATGTGCCCCCTCTTTGAGGCTCAAACGATATCTAGACGGTAGCCAAAGACTAATACAAAGACGGTCCATCCCAGACTGTTTGCAAGATTTTGTGCTGGGTTTAGGCTCATAGTCATGTTATAATTCTGTGTATATCTTGAGTCTTATTGCTGCTACAACATGTATTGTGTTTTTGTTTTTGAGGAATAAACAGTTTGATTTTGATTTGATTTGATTTTGAAAAAGATGTCTTCTCGGACTGAAGTTATCCACTACCTCCGTAAACAAAGCCGTAGTGCATTCGTGTGACGTCAGCACAGGAAGGGCTCCTACACCAATAGAAATTCGTTGATTTCAGCTGATCTATATCAGCCAGTGTTCTTATTGGTCTAGGAGCCCTACCTGTGCTGACGTTACACGAATGCACTACGTGCTTTATTCACGGAGGTAGTGAGTTATCCTGGGTTTTAGCTCCTCAATATCAAGTGCTAAGGGAGGATCAACGTTAAATATCGTGTTCATGTTCCTCCCTTAGCACTCGATATTCAGGAGCTAAAACCCTGGATAACTGATGCAGTAGCTACAGTCCGAGAAAACAGACAACTTGCGAACAGTCTGGGATGAATTTGTCCACCGTCTAAATATCGTCCGAACCTCAAAAGGAGGGTACATAGAACACTCATAATACATCATCATAAACTCGATACTTCTGTGAGTCATTCGATGTAAAATTGGTTAGTGCGCATCATTTTTAAAAATAATTATAACTGTTTAAAATTGTGTCATTATTTTTAAAACACCCGGTATTTTTTTGATGAATCAATTTAAATTGATTATTTTCAACAAAAATGAATAGTTAATATTACATGAGATAACCGGTAAGGTAGGCAGTGCTGTTCCCCTATCTTTCTCCACTGTCATTACAACGTCGTGGACCTCACTGTAGTGTTTTAGAAGCTTGATAAAACATTCCTTTGGAACCATCTTGAAAGTTAATGTAATTAACTATATGTAATAATAACTATTAACTATATGTAATTAACTATGTAATGTAATGTAATTGTGTAGCTATTTCTACCACCATAGAGTAGAGATACCGTTAAACAATCCTGTAACAATCTTAAATCAATACTCGTGAAAACTTTCAATTCTAATTTAACAATACTAATCAATACTTAACAATAATTTGTCTCTGCTACCACCTACCTCTTACTACTCCATTCATCCTGTTGTTGTTGTTGTTGATGTTGTTGCTGCCTCCAATCACAACTGCGCCGCCTCTTGACAGCCGCCACAGCAACGGGGGCGGCAGATCTCGAATCACCGCCTCCCGGTGTTGAGGTCGACGAAGTCCTTACTCTCCGCGACGACTGTCCTCCTCCTCCTCCTCCTCCTCCTCCTCTCCTCCTCTTCTCTCCCTCCTACCGCCGACTGTCGACGCACCACCACCTCACCGTCTGCCGAGTAGACACCGCCCATCGCGCATGCGCCAACTGAAACGCGGGGAATTTGAATTTTAGTGGCGCGAACATTTTCATGAGGTGAACATTTTCTAATTTTCTGGATTTGTAGGGAAATTACACCCTGTACAATAGATATACGATAAAACAAATATTTGTGGATCTATTCATTCTTGAATGGATGTAAAAAAAGACAGCTCGAAATCTTGGTTTGGAGCCGAGATATACTTGTTTCACGAAACCATTGCAGTTTCGAATTTCAGCACGCGGTGGAACGATGGGGCTTGGCGATCCAGGCTATTTATTATCTACACTAACTGCAAAAATTCAGCTTTCCCCTAATTTGTTACACAAAAACCTTACTGTTTTTGTTTTCCAGTCTTTATTGACTGTACTATATAAAATAATCGTTTGATTTAGTATTAAAGCTCAAATCAAATCAAAATCAAACTGTTTATTACTCAAAAACAAAAAGTTAAAGCTAAAAATAATTTGATAAATTCGATGCAGATATTTATCTTTGTCAAAAAAATTAACATTTACATGCATTGACGGTATTTTTGTTGTAATCTAGTCCAAAACAGCAAGTGAAAATCCTCTCAATTATTATAATGATTCAAGTTATTAGATAAAACTATAAATAAGTCACATCCAGGACTTCTTCTTTTGACTAGGTACTAACTTTGAAATAGGTAAATACTGAACATAACATCAATATTTCAATACATTCCTGCATTTCAATCAAATATCATCATGTTCAATACATGTTCCCACTTGGTTCTCAATTCTTCAGGAAATATGATGACGTTATATTATAATAGCATAATATTTTGACGTTGGGACATAATCATGTCCAGGTACAACACTAGAAACAGAGATAAATTTTACATTTGTAAAGCCATAGACTTGAGTTCTACAAGAAGAAGCCCACATAAATAGGAGCCAAGTTCTATAACAAGCTACCGACGCGAATCCAACAAGAGCCGAATCCCAATAAATTCAAATTGGAATTAAAGAGATATTTAACTGGAAGAGCTCTTTATAATATCGAAGAATATTTGAATGAATGAGATTATCTCCTATGAGTTGAATTGTATTGTATGTTTGTATTGTTGTATTCTGTGGATGTTTTATTTGTTATGTATTTTATTTTAATTGTATCTAATCAAAGATATATATTTTCGACACTATTCATTGTAACTCTGTACAAATTTATGAATAAAGAAATTATGAATGAAAAATGAAATGAGTTGAAAGTTACATGTTCAGATAGAGTGGTCATAATGAGTCATCATCATGCACTCTATAATCTATGAGATAATAGAAGAATGATTGAATAAATGACTTGAAAAAATTATAAAATATAAAACTCGAAAATTTTATGAATTATACACTAGATTAAAGCAATTCAAATTCAGTCAAACTTATTCTGGACTCTTCTAGGTCGATATTAAAGCTTAAACCTCTCTCTCACTCTCGTGCGATCTTCCACTGTCCTGACACCAGCTGGCTCAGATCTTTGAATTAGTAGACTTTAGATGCGCAGGAACACTAGCGTCAGGTAATCAATTTTCGTAACGGCAAGGAAAGTTGTGTGAGTGCGCCACACCAGATTTTTATATCTTTTCAATCCAGCTTGCACTGAAATCTTTTCACCCTATTTAGGGCGCTCATGAAACTCTTCTCTCACAGTGAATAAACTCGTCCAATTCAGAATACAGCAAGGTGAGAGAAGATGGGAAGGTATCCGTTTTTCTCAGTGAATGAACTGATTCAATAAGGAGAACTAATTTCTCGTAAAAAAGCAATCATTCAGGTCTGAAGTGGGGAGGGGAGGTCTGTCTTGACAAGATGATCAGGGCAGATATCAGTTTACAGAATAATGTCTTCATTAAACCATCGCTACCTACTTTAGACTGACAGGCTAATATAATTTCAAGCCATCAATCAAAACAGAGTACTTGAGCCGACAGACTGTTCGCAGACGTTCACAGAATGTGCACAGACAGTCTGCAGACTCTCCGCAGATAATTCACAGACTGTAAACAGTCGCATGAGAGCAGATTTTTATCAACTGAATTATCAGTAGTTTACTTCTATAGGTGTTCTATTTTATTCAACTCTTTATACTCATATCTCTTCTCCTACTTTTCCGTTTCCTCCTCCTCCTCACCCTCCTCCTCCTCCTCCACCTCTTCCTCCTCATTCTCCCCTCTATTCTCTTCTCATCAATCGTCTTATTCTTTTATCAAAGAGAATAAGAATACGATAAGATAGAGGTTAGAGGGTGTTACATAAGATATGACAAGAAATGATAACGAAGAGGATGAGATAGATTATATTATTTTTCCTCCAACTACTGTCTAAAGAGCCTACTTTACTCCCTGAAACATAATACTAAAGTGTCACTTTCTCGCTCTCGGTAGGAAAAAACAGAAAAACTCCCTAGAGCGTAAAAGTAACTCCATTTAAATAACATGGGAAGCATCTCTATTTTAAAAACTTACATTTGAAATAGGTTAGAAGGTCTAAGCTCAGATGAGGAAGCATATAGAGTAGTCATTAAACCAACTAAATTCAATACCTCAACCAGGCATTTGATCAATATATGAAATATATGTTTCATGCTAAAATCATCACAAACTTCTTATCAGTATACTATTAAAATGTATAAATATTTCTTTTTATATTCCATGCTATTCCAAATATCAACCAACGAATATTCCTCATCAACTTATCAAATTTGAAACGGGAACTTCATCATAGTGTTGTAGTCGTGTCGGCGGCCATTGTTGTTTCAACTTTTGCCGACAGATAGCGCAGTCGGCGGTGAACTGTGTGATTACAAGAGTGCTGTTTAGTTTTTAAGTTATATTTTAACACATTTTACTGGTTATGTAAGTTTTTAAAAATTATTTTATTTGCAGTTTTTATAAAAATGTAGGCGGAGGAAAAATGTTGTGTACATCACGAGTGAAAAATGTTTTTTCTCCCTCAGGAAAATTGTTGCCCTCGGCTTCGCCTCGGGCTTCAAACTTTTCCCTCAGGGAGAAAAAACGGTACTTTTCACTCTAGATATACAAATAACTATTCTTTGATACGAATGAGAAAGTAGTTTATTTTTCTCATCCTCTCCCTTCCCGTTTTTATAAATTTCCACACTATTAAAATATGAATTATTTGTATAGTAATTAAGCGTACCCTCTCTATTCATCTATTCACCGGTCTCTTCTCTGAATCTATCTTCAGATTTCAAAGCCACGTTATTAACATATCAATATTACTAGTAAATTCGTCTTTTTTCAGGGCTACTCTTAAATATAAATAACTAGTAGTTCTGTGAACAGTAGACCTCACGCAGAAGACCTCATCCACAAGTATCTGATGTCACCAGTTCTAAACTAAGTTCACGTTTCAATTTGTATCCCATAATTTTATCCAGTTCCGTGATAATCTTTCCATGTGATTAAATGAAGGACATTTTTTTTCAATGAATAATATTATAATTTCTTCAGCATTATCTAGTTCATTTAATAGTTTATTCTATTTTCAATCAACTATTAAATTTTTTTCTCAAATGTGAGAATATTGATACTGATGGGCACGTGCACAGCCTACTATAGATAGAGTAAGCCATGGCACGCATCATAAACAATATTGAAACTACCTTATAGAAATAGACACGGTCAGACATCTGTGTAATGCATGCAATGAATAATCCACTTGTCAGCTGATTGATTATGAATAATTCTATAGTCTGAATGATCCTATCTTCAAAGTAGATTATATATAAAGTGATATCAGAGTATGGAGCAATTACTCTTCCTTTCATAATATCCCTAAAATGCAAAATTTCAAAAAGCATTGTCTAGATACATCGATGCGCAGTTGAAAAATGAATATTCCTGCCAAATCTCATCGAATTCTATCAACGCGTTGGCCGTAATCGCGTTACATTCAGACAGACAAAAACAAATCGATTTGAAACATAGACCTCACTACGTTCGGTCAATTATTATAGTAATTCAGCGTACCCTCATTATTCATCTATTGACGGGTCTCTACTCTGAATATATCTTCAAACTTCAAAGTCATTTTATTAACGTATCCATATCACTAGTATATTCGTACTTTATTCTCATTTTTGACCGAGCGAAGTGAGGTCTAAGATTCAAGTTGACGGTTTGGCATTTCTCTTAGTGTTGAAATGTTTGAATGTTTATATGTTTATATGTTGCGCATTTACAGTTACAGCGAAACGCGGTAATCGATTTTCATGAAATTTGATAGGTATGTTCCTTTTTTAATTGCGCGTCGTCGTATACACAGGGTTTTTGGAAATTTTGCATTTCAAGGATAATATAAAAGGAAAAAGGAGCCTCCTTCATACGCCAATATTAGAGTAAAAATCAGACTATAGAATTATTCATCATAAATCAGCTGACAAGTGATTACACAGATGTGTGGAGAAGCCAGTCTATTGCTGTATTCCCATAAGGTCTATAGTTTCAATCAGGTACTTGTGGATGAGAATACTGCGTGAGGTGTACTGTTCACAGAACTACTAGTATATTCGTATTATTTATACTCTTTTTTATCACTGTTTGTACTTCTGCTTGTAATTTCTGGTCAATTTTTTTCTTTTCTTGTGTTATTTTCTTCTCCTTTTATTTATTCAACTCGATTACTCTATTCCAACACAATATTCGCTTTGTTATTTTGCAGATTTAGTTTTTCTTAAACTGTTCAGTTTACTTTTCACAGATCTTCATGCATACCCCTACACTATTACCTTTTCTCTTATAATCTCTCTCCTTTCACCTCCCACACTTCTGCCTAGTAGTTTTATTATTCTCTCTTTTACGTCTTCTTTTACCATTCCTTATCCCATTCTACTCCTCCATTTCAATTCCAGTATTTTCCAACCACAGACAATCTTCTCACCTTACAGACTGTCGGCAGACAGTCCACAGACAGTTTGCTCACCTCACAGACAATCTTTTCACCTCACAGACTGTCGGCAGACAGCCACATACAGTCTGCTCACCTCACAGACTATTCAACGACAGTTCACAGACCATCTACTCACCTCACAGACCGTCGGCAGACAGTTCACAGACCATCTACTCACCTCACAGACCGTCGGCAGACAGTCCACAGACAGTCTGCTCACAGATAATCTGCTCATTAACGGACTGTCGGCAGACAGTCCACAGACAGTCTGCTCATCTCACAGACTGTCCGCAGATAGTCCACAGACAATCTCCTCACGTCACAGACAATCTTTCCTCCTCACAGACTGTCGGCAGACAGTCCACAGACCATCTGCTTATTAATAGACTGTCGGCAAACAGTCCACAGACAGTCTACTCACCTCACAGACTACTCAAAGACTGTTCACAGACCATCTACTCACCTCACAGACTGTCAAGAGACAGTCCGCAGACAATCTCCTCTCCTCACAGACTGTCAAGAGACAGTCCACAGTCAATCTGCTCATCTCACAGACTGTGTCGGCAGACGCATCCATTTACACTCTCGTTGTTATGGAGCAAGCAATATTATTAATATTATCTCAACCATCCATCTAGAGAGTCAGAAAGTGGAACACATTCATCTTGGTACGCTTGTTTTCTCCTTCGTCACATTTGCCTATTATTCTCTCCTCAAATATGTGCATCTCATTTATTAGTCTAGGCTAGATGTGGCATGTGGGATGTGGGCGTCTAGTCAACTAGTTTCATCAACGGTTTTTGGTATCAACGATTCAACTGTCCTACAGATGGAAGTGGCATGTGGCCGTCTAGTCAACTAATTCCATCAACGGTTTTTGGTATCAACGATTCAACTATCCTACAGATGGAGATTGATGAGAAAACGCGGTTATCTAAATGCTCATTCTCATCGAATTTCTATCTAGCTGGTAACCTTGTTGTCAATATTTACAGTAGCAGAAGTTTTCGGGGTCGTTTACAGCATTCAACTTTGGATCTTCGTTAGATAATAATTATTGAACGAGCGTTAGCGAAGTTCTCACTTTTGACTTACTAGAGCCCAAAGTCGTTTGTATGTTCTTTCTGTTTGTATGTTCGACAAGAACTTTAGAGAGAACTGATCAATCAGCTTCAAATTTTGAACACGAATTCTTCGAACATTTTTACAGGTGAAGTTCGATGAACAACAAAATTGACTCACTCCTTCGTCCTTTTTCAGGATATGAAAATAACATTGAAAGTGCATAAGAAAAAATTTTATTTTCTCCATCATTTATCAGTCAGCTGGAATTATTTTCATGCTATTTCAAAAGTTTTGAAGCGACAAAAAGTATATTTTGAATTGGAATAGGATTCCCATGGAACCTACTACTGTAATATCATACTTTTAAAAGTTATATTTAGCTGTTTCCATAATAATTCTCACCAACCCTCTATGATAATTCCAAGTTGCGGATCTCCAGAGATCAATACAACAGTTCATGAGCGAGTTCTTCAACCCGGGGGGTCTCTAGTTTATCACTGTCCACTTGATGCTTCTAGCCAATTATCGACAAAAGCAGTTGTAACAAAAATGTCAATTTTATGTTTCGAATTAACGAGCAGGTGGAACAAGTACTACGCAATGGGTAGAAATTACAAATCACAAAGAATCTTCCTTGACGTTTGTAACAGAAAATAGAGATTCTCACTGGATTCGAACTGGGGTCGATCGCTTTCAGAACCTCGTGTTTTTACAACTGAGCCAATAATGTACTTCTGCGAACAAATTATTTGATAGGTTTTTTTCTCTTGCGTAGGTAATGTCTAGCAATTCAAATAAATTCGATCCAATCATTAAAATAAAAATTCATACTAGATAAGACGAGGTGGACCTACCCTTGAGTCTCCCGACCATTGAAAGCAATACCGTATGCTTATAATAAAAATCTGGTGTGGCGCACTCACACATCTTTCCTTGCCGTTATGAAAATTGATCACCTGACGCTAGTGTTCCCGCGCATCTCAAGTCTACTATTCAAAGATTTGAGCCAGCTGGTGACAGGGCAATAACGCTGGAGACACACATAAGGTCTGCTATCTCTTCATAGTGAATGATTTAATAGAATCAACAATAATTTGCCATTGAATAATCACATTTTCTCGAATTTAAAGCTTATTTTTAATTTTAGGTGAAAATGTTACTGAACATTAATTGTAGAGATCTTCATGCTCAATCTACTCCACTTGATTTTTTTTCGTTTCAATTGTATCTGAAGCCTGATAATTAGGAATCTATCTGCATTGATGGGGCGAAGCTCCTGAAATTTTTACAGATATGGGACTTGTGGCAGTTGATAGAGCTTATCGATGACTATTTTAGGTATGAATTTGATCAAAATCGTTGGAGCCGTTTTCGAGAAAATTGCAAAAAACCCTGTTTTTGACAACATTTTCGTCATTTTAGCCGCCATTTTGAATAGCATCAGATCGAAATTGTTCGTGTCGGATACTTATACCGTAAGGACCTCAAGTTCCAAATTTCAAGTCATTCCGTTAATTGGGAGATGAGATATCGTGTACACAGACGCACATACACTCATACACACACACACACACACACACACACACACACACACACACACACACACACACACACACACACACACACACAACACACACACACACACACACACACACACCACACACACACACACACCACACACACACACACACACACACACACACACACACACACACACACACACACACACACACATACAGACCAATACCCAAAAACCACTTTTTCGGACTCAGGAGACCTTGAAACGTATAGAAATTTAGAAATTGGGGTACCTTAATTTTTTTCGGAAAGCAATACTTTCCTTACCTATGGTAATAGGACAAGGAAAGTAATAATAATTATAACTTATAACCATCCCCATGTCTTTAAAATCTTTATGCAAAATTTCAAATCAATCAGTTTGTTAGTTTAGAAGTGATTATGCTTCATACATGTAATTCATATCCCGTACGAGATGTTGAGCTCTACTGTCATTGGTAGAGCCTATGATTTCTCAACCAATGACAACAGAGCTCAACCTTCATTGGTCAACAGCTAATCTCCAATCATAGGGCTTCAGCCACTCTATATAGTCTGCTGCTCAATGTTTAAGTTTTCAGTTCACTAGATATTGATAATAGTGTAACAACCAAAACTACTATTTTATCAATTTTTTCAATAAATGAGTGGTTTTGACGATGTCAAGTTGTTTCCATTCACCTTCTACTATTGATTTACTAAACTCTAGATTTTTATTACTAGTTAGTTATCCCGACACGAACCTTGATAACTTTTATTTTGTTTCAATTACTAGAGCTTGATATAAAATATCGGGGCACCGAGCTTCGCTCGTTATTTTTATTTATTGATAAACAGAACACAATTCTCTAAAATAATCGTGTTTATATTTCACAGCTGGCTATACGTCATCTTATGAATTTCGGGGATGCGATATTTTGATTCTTCACATACTCACTTTTTTACTATCCACAGCTGTTTCAGCCAAGGATGAATTATCCATTCAATGTCATTCAGCGAGTTTCCTCAAGGATGAGACCTAGAGCAATCGAATCTTTATATCATAAACCTACTATGTTCCAAATTTCGTGAAAATCGTTAGAGCCGTTTTCGAGATCCGTTAAACATAAATAACCAGATATAAAAATAGCCAGATATAGAAATAACCAGTTATAAAAATAACCAGATATATAAATACAGAAATTACTCGCTTAATATAAAAGGATATTGATAAAGTGAGAGATATTAAGGAGATAGTGGAAGAGTGAAGAAAGAGAGAGAAAGTAAAGGGTGGTGGGAGAGCAGTAATTGATTGGAAACAGTGGTGAGGAAGAGGGGATGCAGCATAGCGTATTTGATGACGTCACAGGGCGAGAAGAGGATCAGAAAGAGAGGGAAAGTGGGAAGAAAAAGAGGGGATATGAGTGATTAGAAGAGGATAGAAATTGTGTTGAAACAAAGGACCTAAAAATGTGACGATGAAAGGGAAAGTTGGTGGATAAAGAGGGAAAATTGGTAGTAGAAGAAATAGAAAAGGATAGAGATTGCGTAGAAACAAAGGACGATGGATGGGCAAGAGGAAAGAAAAAGAGGGGAAATTGGTAGTAGAAGAAATAGAAAAGGACGGAGATTGCGTAGAAACAAAGGATGAAGAGATGTGACAATGAAAGTTTTTATTAAGGGCGTGCAGTAACTGTAAAAAGTTTATTTTGCAGATAGGCCAAGCTGGGCAAAACTGTCAAGTTTATGTTTTGAACGGTTTTTGCTCACACTAACAGAAAAATGGATGCTTGATTAAGAAATCGATTGTCAAGTTGTGCTATATGGTATGGAAAGAAGGAGAGAATGTGCTTGAGAGAGAGAGTGAGAGAGAAAGAGAGTAAGAGACAGAGAGAGCGAGAGAGATAGAGACAGACTGAGAGAGAGGGGTTGAGGATAGATAGAGAGAGAATGAGAGATTTAGAGAGGGAGTGAGTGAGAGACAGATAGATATAGAAATAGATAGAAATAGCTATTTTCTCAATTGTTGAGATTTTTTGCAGTTCTATGCCCAAAAGATCGGTTGAGTTCAATTGTTCAAGATTATGTCAATTTTAAAATGCTGAGATTTGGAATGTTTCGAGTAAACCATTCTAGAAATTGGTGGAAACTCACTATTTTGTTGCTCAAAAGCCGGTTAAATTTTAACCGTGATTAATTCCACGAGAACCAATCAGGAAAAGCCATTTGATAAGACGGCTTCTATGATTGGCTCTCCTGGAATCAATCACGATTAAAATTCATCCGGTGTTGTTATATTTTAACCATAATTAATTTCACGTGAACCAATCAGGAAAAGCCATTTGATAAGATGGCTTCTATGATTGGTTCTCGTGGAATTAATCACGGTAAAATTCAACCGGCTTTTGTGCAACCGGCACTGAGACATTTAATCATTGACATGCAGTCATTTACTAGATGAAATAAACAATTTTGTGTACTCCCTGTCCCTGATTGAAGTACTTTAAAATTTCATGAACCCATTTTTAATAGTGATTACTTAAATCATTGTTTTGAGTAATTTATTTTATTGAATTTGATAAGAATAAATCAATTGAAAAATTATTGTTTAGAACAAAAATGGTTTTGCTGAAAGTAGTGCAGTAATATAATATGAATCTGGAACAACGGCTTAACTGATGAATAATAATGCCGCAGTGTTTTATTAATCAGCTTTTTCGGCACTCATTATTTTCCGGCCAATACATCTCATTATTTATGCATGAGCCCAATCTAATTTCAGCTCATATTTGGATCCCACTCTGATTCAGAATAATATGCATTACGTAGAACAATCAAGCATTATCTGACTTTGCCATATCAACAAATAAAAGTCATTCTATTCTATTTCAAAATGATTTCCAATCTCTTTTTTGTTTTCATTTTACTTCTTTGTTTGCAAAAATCATTATCGCTTGGTTTATTTTCGTTATTTCATTTTTCACAGGCGAAAATCTAACGAAACGATCATCCACTTCGACAGGCACTAACCAGACGAGCGATAGCTATAATATAAAAGCCGATCAACAGTTGAGGAGAGTTGAAGGTACGATTTTTATTTCAAGAAATTTCCAGATTTCTTCCAGATCTATTTATTCTTCATACTCAATTCTCACCCTCCACTCCTATCATTTCTAATGTATTGATATTCATGTATCAGTATCTTGCTCTTGTCTATTTTCTCTTCATGGTGATGGCTAAGTTTTTTCTTTTGTTTTGTTGTCTAAAGGTACGTACAGATTTACGCGCCGCGAACATGAGCAATTCACTTTTAATCAGCTGATGCCAAGCTTTTTATAACTGTATCTTACCGTTTATGTAAAAATACAGATATAATCAGCTGATTAAAAGTGAATTGCTTATGTTCGCGGCGTGAATATCTGTACGCACCTTAACAGTCGCAATGATTTTGAATCTATATTTATTTCATCTACTCTTGTTCATTGTTGTTGTTATAACATTCTTAGTTTTCTATATTTTCGACTTCTGGATCTTCATCTATATTATTGTCTATCTTCTACATATTGTCTTCTTGTTGTTCTACGGCGTATCTATTCTTGTTGTCTCTACTTATAATATATTTGATGCTCATCAATATCTATGTTTTTTTAATGTTCTTGTCGTGTGTATTCTTCTAGTTCTTTGTGTTGTATACTCTTTTTCAACTACAGTTACACTTAAACTTCTAGTTGTATGTTTTGTATTATTGTATATCTTCTTCATATTGTCTTCTTTTTGTTGTATGATGTATTCTTCTTGTCGTCTCTACTTATAATATACTTGATGCTCTTCAATATCTTTGTTGTTTTAATGTTCTTGTCGTGTGTATTCTTCTAGTTGTTTGTGTTCTATACTCTTTTTCAACTACGGTTACACTTTAACTTCTAGTTGAATCTTTTGTATTATTGTATATCTTTTTCATATTGTCTCCTTTTTGTTTTATGACGTATTTCTTCTTGTTGTCTCTACTTATAATTTATACTTGATGCTCTTTATTATCTATGTTGTTTCAATGTTCTTCTCGTGTGTATTCTTCTAGTTGTTTGTGTTGTATACTCATTTTCAACTACAGTTACACTTTAACTTCTAGTAGTATGTTGCATATACTTGTTGCTCATCAACTTCTATAGTTTTGTTGATATTCTTGTCTTGTTTGATAAATTTCTATATGTTTAATTAGATAATAGTTAAATTTTTATATGTTTTTTAAAATGTATATGTTTTACTCTCTTGTTCATCAAAATAACGATTAATTGTTGTCGGTATATTCTATATTTCATTGAATATACTATTTGTCTTCGAATTTTCAACCACATTCATCTTCCTTCTTCATTGTCAGTAGGTTGTTCCAAGCTTTCTTCTGGGATTCAATCTTTGAAATTTCGCTTAGAAGCTACTCTTTTTTCGAAGGCTCGTATTTTTATTCGATCTTCATCCTTTTTGTTTTAATGTACTTTGTTGTTTTCGTTTGGATGTTTCTATGTTATCAAAATACGTTGAAAACATGTTGTTCACTTATCATAGAAATAATAACTAGTACCCTCTTCAAACTTTATAAAAATACTCGATCATAAAACATGTAATTTACATTATTTTCAATATTGGTGTATGATTATTGACCGAGCGAAGTGAGGTCTAAGATTCAAGTCGACGGTTTGGCGTTTCTCTTAATGTTCAAATGTTTGAATGTTTAAATGTTTGAATGTTTAAATGTTCGAATTTTTAAATGTTCGAATGTTTAAATGTTTATATGTTGCGCATTTACGGCGAAACGCGGTAATAGATTCTCATGAAATTTGACAGGTATGTTCCTTTTTTAATTGCGCGTCGACGTATATACAAGGTTTTTGGAAATTTGGCATTTCAAGGATAATATAAAAGAAAAAAGGAGCCTCCTTCATACGCCAATATCAGACTATAGAATTATTCATCATAAATCAGCTGACAAGTGATGACACAGATGTGTGGAGAAGCCAGTCTATTGCTGTATTTCCATATAAGGTCTATAGTTTCAATCAGGTACTTGTGGATGAGAATACTGCGTAAGGTCTACTGTTCACAGAACTACTAGTTTTAGGCATACAGGTATGATTTGTCATCTTTCTTATTTTGATCCTCAATTCTTCCTGTATCTTTAATGACCCATTTTTAGGATCATTGATATTTTTGGTTTCTGAAATGATATGTTTCGAAGATCAAGGATATTTCAGTACTCTGTAATTCTATGATATTCAGTTTTCAGAGAAGAATGAAAAATTATTGAAGTATCAGAGAATGATAAACTATTCTATTCTATTCTATTCTATTCTATTCTATTCTATTCTATTCTATTCTATTCTATTCTATTCTATTCTATTCTATTCTATTCTATTCTATTCATTCTATTCTATTCTATTCTATTCTATTCTATTCTATTCTATTCTATTCTATCTATTCTATTCTATTCTATTCTATTCTATTCTATTCTATTCTATTCTATTCTATTCATTCTATTCTATTCTATTCTATTCTATTCTATTCTCTTCTATTCTATTCTATTCTATTCTATCTATTCTATTCTATTCTATTCATTCTATTCTATTCTATTCTATTCTATTCTATTCTATTCTATTCTATTCTATTCTAACGTGCCAGTAATTATTGCTTCGACTTGAAAAATATAATATTTAAGTCTTACGTGCAATTCTGAAGCCCAATTTCAAGTTTTATAAGGTGCTATTAACTAGCCTGTAAGTAATTGCCGAGCAACTATAGTTAGCTATGTCAGCATATTGGTTGGCTGGGGAACATTGACGTTATCTATGAAAAACGCTGCCAGTTTGAAGTGAACTATGGAATATGCACGTTGCCCTAACAAATAACAAAGTAAGCAAACACCATAAAATTCAAGCAACTTTATTACTCGCGTTTAATAGCTGGTGTGTGTTTGTTAACATTTTCTTCAACTATAATGATTTTCACCCCCGTTTAGCTCGTGGGAGGATTTGTTGCACGGGATGTGAAATACCCTGACAGGTGTATTATTGACCGGTCTATGTTTCAACTCGATTTGCTTTTGTCTGTCTGTATGTAACGCGATTACGGCCAAACGCGTTGATAGAATTCGATGAGATTTGGCAGGAATATTCCTTTTTCAACTGCGCGTCGATGTATACACAAGGTTTTTGAAATTTTGCATTTTAAGGATAATATGAAAAGAAAAGGAATTCCTCCATACTCTGATATCACTATATATATTAAAATTAGTATAATTGATGGTGAAGTTGTGAAATCTCTCCATAATAAGAAAACAAAGATACTGTCAAATTTCACTAATTTAGTGAAATTTGACAATATCTTTGTTTTCTTATCACTATATAATATCATCTACTTTGAAGATAGTATCAATCAGACTATAGAATTATTCATAATCAATCAGCTGACAAGTGGATTATTCATTGCATGCATTACACAGATGTCTGGCCGTGTCTGACTACATAAGTGAGTTTTGGATCTTGAAGAAAACAAATTACAGTTTTTAAGAGTAAATTATGTGAATTGTGATTCAACTGAATCAACCAGAACAGGTGACATCAGATAATTGTGGATGAGAAAACTGTGTGAGGTCTACTGTTCACAGAACTACTAGTAGTAGAGTCCTCGTTCCAATGGCAGTGGAGGAAGATGGTAGACCAGCGTTGCCGATTCACTGCCTTCTATAGCTGATAGTTATAGCTACCGACGTGTCATATACTGCAGGAGTATATATATATTGCCTCCGTGATGCAGTTCTATAAAATATGATGGATATAAGTAAAGTACCAGCATAGCTGGTAATTTAGGAATTTTTAGGAATGTGAAACCATAACCCTATTTCGGACATTTAAAATGTTATCTAAATTTAGGAGAGAAATAGTACAAGGAGTATCCTAAGTTTTTCTCTCCCAATCAGTGCTACTTTATAAAAATTATAAATAAATAAATAAAAAAAATAAGATAAATAGCTAACAGCTGATACCGGTGTGTCTGATGTAATATCAGACTGTTCGTTCTTGTTTAAAATAATCTATTATTTCATTTATTATCTAATTATTTCATTCCTCAAGAAAATATATTTTTCAATGATTAAGTAACAGATTTTCATAATTGAGATTAAATAGTTTGTTAATCAGACATATTTCTACATTGTTGAGAAACGATCTAGCAACTTTGCGGAGCTAGAAAAGGATAGCACTGTCTGCTTTGTCGAATGATAGACAAGGATAGCAACACCAATGTTAATCAAATACTGCCATTATAACGACGACCACATTATAGTCGCTGTTCATCGATTGTTAGTTATACTATTATCAATATCGTAAACTTCTTGTTAATCGAGAGGCAATATATTATTGAGAACTGAGCCGTATGATTGGTAGTTAGTAACGCCTATCAACGTTGAAGTTTGCCATTGGTCGAGAAAAGACACGCCCACAATGTGCGGAGCATTGAAACTCTAGTCATGGAACCCAATTAAAAATGGAAAATTTTTTGAGGGTGAAGTAATTACATCTCTTTTCTGATTACTGTATCTATGTTATGGATATAAGTGATCTCTTTATCGATGTAAAGTCAATCAATTTCAGGTTAAGGAAAATAGACAGACATATAATTAGGAAATAATTGAAGAAAAATTATATTCAACACCAATAACTGAAAATATTTATTTTATTTTTATATTTATTTTAATGTCAGGTTAAGGAAAATAGACAGACATATAATTAGGAAATAATTGAAGAAAAATTATATTCAACACCAATAACTGATAATATTTATTTTATTCATTTTCAAAATAAGTACATTATCAAAATGATAGGGAAAGGAAAAATAAGGTAACCTTATGCTATTTCTCTCCCAAATTTAGATAACACATAGTCCGAAATAGGTTAAGTCTTGTAGTTCTTCAATTCACAAAATTTTCAGTCCTCAAGTATTTTCACAAAGTAAATTTTCAAATTTAGATGCTTCAAAACTAAACATAGAAGAAATATTTCACATTATTATAACTAAAATAGGAAACATTCACATATTAAAAATATAATAAATTATGAAGAATTACCGAAAAACAAAATTAATTCAGATAAATCTGATAGATTATTTATCCCTTCAACATAAGTGCAGCATATTATACTCCTTGTAAAGTTTCTTTTTATTTTAATCATTCATTGACAATCAATTAAAACCATTGACTTAATTCAGTTTGTCAGGCCTTTTATCGATAAACAATAGGGTGTTAACCGTTCCAACTTCTTAAATTCATTAAATTCTCTAGACCTTGACCATTGATTGAATAGGCAGCATTGATGAAATCTATGAGGAAATATCTATATGAGGAAATCTGACAGTTCTAAGTTAACGTTCCTATAGGATTAGTAAATCCTGGATTATCAGTAATCCAGGATTACTAATGAATAAAGAATGAATTAAATAAATATTATCAGTTATTGGTGTTGAATATAATTTTTCTTCAATTATTTCCTAATTATATGTCTGTCTATTTTCCTTAACCTGACATTGATTGACTTTACATCGATAAAGAGATCACTTATATCCATAACATAGATACAGTAATCAGAAAAGAAAGAGATTATTAGTAATCCAGGATTAGTAAATATTACAGGATTAGGATTTTTAAGTAAATATCCTAAGGTGAGATTAATTTCATACAAATTCTCTACACTGTCAGCATTGGTTAAATGGGAGGCATTGATGTTTTTGTATGAAGCTTGCTGACAGTTTCAAGTGAATCTGACCATTGGTCAAAGTGTAGTTTGTTTTTAGTGAGTGAGATTTGCTTTCATTGGCATCTATGTTCATGTTTGGAGTCAAATGCTTCTGTTTTAACTATTGCTGACAATTTGAGATGAATCTAAACTTGGGTATCGATCTTTCTGTCGTGTCATTCACTGATGCCGAAAAAATAAAGAGCTATATTGAATTGCAAGGCTAATGGAAGGTCGTCACACTAATTGACAGACAGGTTACAGCGGGGCGCGGCGAATAAACTGGGAAAAGTAGAAAGAGATGGATAAGGGGAAGAAGAAGAAGAAGAAGAAGAAGAAGAAGAAAAGAAATGGGAGAAAAGGAAGAAGAAAAAGGAGGAGAGAAATGGGAGAAAAAGAAGAAGAAGAAGAAAAGTGGGATGATGAGGAGGGGGAGAATAAGAAGAACAAGAACAGAGAAAAGAAGGAAAGAGAGAAAAAAAGGAGGAGGGGGAGGAAGAAGAGGATGGGTAGGAGGAGGAGAAAGAGCAGAAGCAGTGGGAAGAGGAGAAGGAGGAGGAGGTGGACGAAGAAAAGAAGAGGAACAAGAACAAGATCAAAAAGGATAATAATAAGAAGAAGATATTTATCTCGGGCCACTCCCCGTGTTTCGGATGGACACATTAATTCGTCGGTCCCGGCTGCCTAAAAAGTTGTCGTTAGGTCATGTCAGAGGCCCTGAAATTGATCAGTTTCGACCTGAAAACTCTGACACCAGACCTGAGCCCGCCAGGTCACTCGATATTATTATTATTTTTATAAGAAGAAGAAGAAGGGAAAGAAGGAAAATGAGATGGAAATGAAGAAATGAAAAAGAGATAGAAGAGAGGGAGGAGGTGAGGGATAGGAGGAGGAGGGAGTGAAGAAGAAGATGAAGGAGAAGAAGAATAAAAACAGAGAAAAGAAAAGAAGAAAAGAGGAAAAAAAGAAGAAGAAGTAAGAGGAGGAGGGGGGTCGAAGGAGGAGAATGGGTAGGAGGAGGAGGAGGAGGAGGAGGAGGAGGAGGAGGAGGAGAAAGAGCAGGAGGAGTAGGAAAAAGAGTGAGAGGAGGAGGAGAAGGCGTACGATGAAGAAAAGAAGAACAAGAACAATAACAACAACAAGACCAAGAAAAATAAGGAGAAGGAGGGGAAGAAGGAAAATGACATGGAAACGATAAAGGGGAAAGAGATAGATGACAGGAGGAGGGTGAAGTGTAGGAGAAGGAGGAGTAGGAGGAGGAGGAGGACGAAGAAAAGAAGAGGAACAAGAACAAGATCAAAAAGGATAATAATAAGAAGAAGATATTTATCTCGGGCCACTCCCGTGTTTCGGATGGACACATTAATTCGTCGGTCCCGGCTGCCTAAAAAGTTGTCGTTAGGTCATGTCAGAGGCCCTGAAATTGATCAGTTTCGACCTGAAAACTCTGACACCAGACCTGAGCCCGCCAGGTCACTCGATATTATTATTATTTTTATAAGAAGAAGAAGAAGGGAAAGAAGGAAAATGAGATGGAAATGAAGAAATGAAAAAGAGATAGAAGAGAGGGAGGAGGTGAGGGATAGGAGGAGGAGGGAGTGAAGAAGAAGATGAAGGAGAAGAAGAATAAAAACAGAGAAAAGAAAAGAAGAAAAGAGGAAAAAAAAAGAAGAAGAAGTAAGAGGAGGAGGGGGGTCGAAGGAGGAGAATGGGTAGGAGGAGGAGGAGGAGGAGGAGGAGGAGGAGGAGGAGGAGGAGAAAGAGCAGGAGGAGTAGGAAAAAGAGTGAGAGGAGGAGGAGAAGGCGTACGATGAAGAAAAGAAGAACAAGAACAATAACAACAACAAGACCAAGAAAAATAAGGAGAAGGAGGGGAAGAAGGAAAATGACATGGAAACGATAAAGGGGAAAGAGATAGATGACAGGGAGGAGGGTGAAGTGTAGGAGAAGGAGGAGTAGGAGGAGGAGGAGGACGAGGGTGAGGAAGAGGAACAAGAAGTGAAGGAGAAAAAGAAGAAAAAAAATTGGTGAGTGCGGAAAATAAGAAGAGGAAGAAGAAAGATAAAAAATTGGTGAGTGCTGAAAATATGAAGAGGAAGAAGAAAGAAAAAAATGAGAAGAAAAGAAAGAAGGAAATGGAGAAAGAAGGAAATGGAGAAAGGAAAGTACGCAAAGTGACCCCTATAACCTTTTTATCACCACCTGTCAATACATTTCCTCTCTCCCGCATTTGATTCTCTTTTCAGCTAATATTCTCCTTTCTCTCTCTGTCCGCCATTTCCTGTATTTGCGTGTCACATTTCTCTTCACATTATCCTTGATCGAATCATTGATCACTCTCCTTTACTACTCTACTTCCATCCTCCTCAATTTATCAGATCCCCTTCTTTGGTACAATATTCTTCCTAATCTTTCAAATCTCCATTAAGTACATTAATTGGTCGTCACATTTTTTTCCATTGATTTCAATTTTCTTTATCTTGATTGGTAATTTATCCTTATCTTTACTATAGTGAGGTCCACGTTATAATGGCAGTGTTTGATTAGCAATGGTGTATTGCTATCCTTGTCTATAATTCAACAAAGCGGATAGCGCGATCTCTTTCTCGCTTTGCTCTGTTGCCAGATCGTCTTTCAACAATGTAGAATTAATAATTAATTAACGAAATATTTCATTTTGATTATGAAATTATTGAAAAATATAACTTTCTTGCTTGATAAAATATAATTGATTATTTTAAACGAGAATGAACCGTTTATATTACATCAATAAACCTGTATCAGCTACTACCATATATAGAAGGCCGATACATGGTAGAACGCACATGTATGAGAGTGAGAGTGAAAACTCTAAACTTTTTATACAAGACTGAGGATCGGCAACGTTGTTCTCCTATCTTTCTCCACTGCTATTATAACGTGGACCTCACTAGGTATAGTAATTTTCTATCAATTATTTTCTTTGTCAGAATCCTTTCTATGCTAATATCACAAGCTTAAATCTCATTGCAAATATTCTTCCATATCTCCCAACTCAGCATAATTTGCTGTTTTTTTCCAGTCACATTTTTCCCCTTCATTCTCTCCTTGTCTGTCACATTTACTTTCCCATCATTTTTCGACAACGTTCACATTATTTTGTTGACTCTAGTCGTCAATAGGAAGTAAATATTGCACAAACATTTTTGTTGTCAAAAAAAGTTCAATAACCTTCCACTCTGAATAGACTTGATTTGTGTGTGATTTCTTTATTTTCTCGACGATGTTGATAATCTTTCAAGGAATTTAATATTGAATCATTTAATATTGAAGAAAATTGAATGGAAAACTTTCTCCATAATTTATAGTGGAAGAATATTTCTGCAAAGTACATAATAATTTAAAAAACATTTTCGGTAGGCACTGTTGAAAATGATCGCCAGACGGTCGAAAGTACAATCCTTGTCAAAATTAGGGTTAGGTTAGGTTAGGCTAGTTGTACTACAGTCAGTGAGTGACTGTATTTGACTATTTACTTGAATATTTGACTGCTTGTCTTGTGAAATACATAGAAAAAAAGAATGTGTTACATAATAATGCTCGAAGATAATGTTAACATAATTGATGATAATACAAGAAATATAGATAATTTATGAAGATGATAGTAATATTAGGATGATCTTAGTATATTATAATCTAATCAAATAAAGTTCACCAGAATTGGTGATCGATGCATACAGATAAAGCTTATCTTCTAGTATCCTACATCCAGTGAAAGAAAGATAGAGAACAAGAGAGAAAGAAATTAGATTTTTTTCAGATTAGAGTTCTTTACCTATGTATGTTACAATACAGAGAGAGAGAGAGAGAGAGAGAGAGAGAATGATTCAGATTCAGATTCCTTTATTCATGTGTTTAACAATACAAAATTCAACTTACGTTCCAGCGTTAAAAATAAATACCAGTAGCGGTAAAATGACATGGAGAATTGTATTAAACTAAAGAGTTCTACAATAATATTAAGCAAGAAAAATTATGAAATATGCGAAAGTTAAGGTACTACTGTAATGTTTTTACATGAAACGGTGAAGTTTGGACCTTGAGAAATCCATTCTCAGAGAGGGTATCAAGGATACCGTCCCCTTCAGCACTTAATCGTAAAAAAAAGAGAGAGAGAGTGAGTGTGTGAGTGAGTGAGTGAGTGAGAGAGAGAAAGTTAAAGAGAGAGAGAGATTGATTGAGTACTTTATTTATGTAGATTACAATATATACTGGCTTATACACTTATATACAATAGCTTACAATACAGCAAAATTATAGATGAATTTACATAATATAGACTAAGAAAATAATTATTGAACTGTATATGATATGAAAAAGCAATTTGTAATATAATAACTATAGATAATTATATTATTATGCATCTACATAAATTGACGGAGCTTTGGACATATCAATGTCCATTCTTCGGAAAGAATATTCAAAATATCCTTCCCACTAACTAGTGAGAGAGAGAGAGAGAAAGATTGAGAGTGAGAGTGTGTGAGTGAGTGAGAGAGAGAGTGAGAAAGAAATAGATTGATACATAGAGTGAATGAAATGAATGAATCTATTTCCAGATATGAAGAGCTGAAGAGCTTTTTTCTCACTCATATCCACAGAACAATCTAGATAGAGATAGATAATAGAAATAGAGTGTATAAGAGAGAGAGAGAGAGAAACAGGCTATGGGATAAAGAGTGATAGAGAGAGTGAATGAAAGATTTTATTGATGGGAAATATCGTAAATATGATGGAATCCTATGATTAATGCTCCCCAAAGTATAATAAATCGTTTCTTTCTTTTCCCTGGTCCAACATCTGATATCAGTTATGGATTTGTGTGGTATTGTTCGTTCATTAAATCGATAAGAAAGAAAAGAGGAAAAGGATTATCAATTTTCTGAACGAATGCTTTCTGTCGAACCCACAGCAGGGTTTTATTGCTCCCTTATCAGCTCCCTCGCTCTGTTATGATTGAAGATTGACTCGTATATTTTGTCTCGACTCGTGAATGTGACATAATACTATAGCTCAGTTACATTGGGACTGTTGTATAAATTGGAATTGGAAACTTTTTGGGCTTAAGCCTACAGTCTATTTCTGGGAGTTGTAGAAGTTTCTAGAATTCTGAATGATTAAATGAATAATGAATTTAGTTGACCGAGCGAAGTGAGGTCTAAGATTCAAGTTGATGGTTTGGCATTTCTCTTTCAATGTTTATATGTTTTTATGTTGCGCATTTACGGCGAAACGCGGTAATAGATTTTCATGAAATTTTGACAAGTAAGTTCCTTTTTAGATTGCGCGTCGACGTATATACAAGGTTTTTGGAAATTTCAAGGATAATATAAAAGGAAAAAGGAGCCTTCTTCATACGCCAATATTGGAGTAAAAATCAGACTATAGAATTATTCATCATAAATTAGCTGACAAGTGATTACACAGATGTGTGGAGAAGCCAGTCTATTACTGTATTTGTATAAGGTCTATAGTTTCAATCAAAGGGATTAAAGAGGTATGCATCTTTACGCTGGGTTTACACTAAAGTTATTAACAAAATGGTTAACAAAAATCAGACTATAGAATAATTATTCATCATAAATCAGCTGTCTAGTGGACTATAATACTACCCATTCAAAAACATCGAACATCTTGAAAATTTATCTTCCCATCAACGTTAGTAGACAGTTGACTATGATACTTCCCGTTCAAAAACATCGAACATCTTGAAAATTGTATCATTCCATCAACGTTGTAGACAGTTGCAGCCAGACCTGATAACAGCGCTCACACTCACATTCCGGGACGACACGTCACGGTACGATATAGGACAGAAAGCTCTATATGTTTATTTAGGATTTTTTATAGACATTTTTAATTGATAAATTATTTATTAATTTTTGAGAAAACATAACAACAGGTCAGTGAAACTCACTGAGCGCGAGGTCTACTGTTCACAGAACTACTAGTATTATTAGTTCCATTATCATCATTTTGATTTTTCTCTTGAAGTTTGTCCATCACAGACTTCAATAGTGAGGTCCACGTTAAGGTGCGCCGCGAACATGAGCAATTCACTTTTAATCAGCTGATGCCAAGCTTTTTATATCTGTATCTTACCGTTTCTGTAAAAATACAGATATAGTCAGCTGATTAAAAGTGAATTGCTCATGTTCGCGGCGCGTATATCTGTACGCACCTTAATAATAGCAGTGTTCTATCACAGATCTAAGCCTGTTCATTCAGTCTATAGTTTTATTTTTGGTTGAACAGCATAAAGACAAAATCTTCTATTGTTCCTTAAATTTTGAATGAAATTAATAATTTTATTCTCCTCGTTTATCTTGCAACAAGAATACATACTAGCATACATTTTTGTTCATTTATTGTACAAAACACTATTATCATAATAACAATAATTCTGAGGGTGATGCCCACATAAGCTCTTAGGCTTGTGCGTGGGTAATGAGTGAGAGGGATGATGATGATGAGAGATGACGACTAATTTTTAGGTAGTCGGGGCCGACGACTTATCGTCTCTTCCAAAACATGATATCATAGAGAAACAATAGTGTAAGTAGATATCCCTTGGTATGAGGCGTTTATGTCGCAACTTTTACTGTTATCCCAAGCCGATTACTGTCGATTATTGTTGATTTTTACTGTTTTGACCGGGTAAGAGTGTATGAACGGCACAATATGAGAGACTACCAGCGTCATAAAGCTTCACGGGAAAGAACTACGTGGAATATCGGCTTGAGATAACAGTAAAAGTTGCGACATAAACGCCCTATGCCATGGGATATCTACTTATGCTATTCTATAATAGCATTATTATTCACACACATGACAGCTGTGAATAACAAATAGTGAGTAGGTTTTTGATTTTGTATTCAATTTTTTTTAAATAAGTGCAATATTTCTTAAGTTTTTAATTTATTGTGATACATTCTGTGATTCATTTAGAGTATAAAATCAACCTTCAAAATTCAAAATTTTAAATCATCATTCCTGGACCGAAAATCAAGTGACGAAGCAGTGTGAGATTACATAACCTTATCTTTTGGACAACATTAACATTTTATCAAAATTTTTGGTGAGAAATAGTACAGGCTCAGCCTAGTTTTTCCTCCAATGTCATATTGTATTATGATTATAGTATTTTATACAATAAATGGAATTAAATGGATTGTTTCTCTATGATGATATTGAATGGAAATATTCCAAATGTCATGTCTTAAGTTCTATTTTACACTGTTGTTCTGTTTATGCTGCAAGCATTATTGTGCCCTGTTTAAAATGTTACAATAATGTTTAATTTTTATGAAATCAACTCAATTCAATTCATCTATTATACTTGCAATGCACTAACAGAACACTAATTCCTCCTCTTTGAAACAGTCGAGAACAATATTCATCTCCGATGCACATTCTCCATTGTGTTCTTTCAAACAGAGTGAAAAAGAAAATTAGTTCTCCCTGTTCGGCCTTTAGTGATATTCACTCTAAACTGTCAGTGTTCCATAGAAATAGCATTAAGGCCTCCCATTCATACAATGCTGACACGGTCGGCAGCACAGCCCAGCTAGTCACTGTTGCGTACTTAATTTACACTCACTTTTGTTCTCGAATTAAGTGGTATGTGAAAAACAGTTCAGAATTGGAGAGAGAGGGAATGCGTGAGTGAGAGAGACTGATTGAGTTTGTAGAACAGCTCAAAATTGAAGAGAGAGAGAGATAAAAAGTGGGAGAGAGACTGATTGAGTGTTTAGTACAGTTAAAAATTGAAGAAAGAGAGAATAATGGGACACAAAATGAGAGAGAGACTAAGTGAGTGTGTAGAACAGTTCGAAATTGAAGAGAGTGAGGGAGTGAGGACGTGGGACAAAGAGTGAGAGAGAGGCTAATTGAGTGTGTAGAACAGTCCAAAATTGAAGAGAGAGAGTGAGGAAGTGGGAGAAAGAGCGAGTGAGAGACTAACTGTGTAGAACAGTCCAAAATTGAAGAGAGAGAGTGTGGGAGAGGGGGGAAGTGGGAGAAAGAGTGAGAGAGAGACTAATTGAGTGAGTAGAAGAGTCCAAAATTGAAGAGAGAGTGAAAAAGTGACAGAAAAAGTGAGAGAGAGGTAGAGTGATAGAGAGAGTGACTAACTGGTTGTGTAGAACAGTTCAAAATTGAAGAGAGAGAGAGAAAACTGGGAGAAAGAGTGAGAGAGAGACTAATTGCGTGAGTGGAAGAGTCCAAAATTGAAGAGAGAGTGAAAAAGTGACAGAAAAAGTGAGAGAGAGATAGAGTGAGAGAGAGTGACTAACTGGTTGTGTAGAACAGTTCAAAATTGAAGAGAGAGAGAGAGAGAGAAAACTGGGAGAAAGAGTGAGAGAGAGACTAATTGCGTTTGTAGAAGAGTCCAAAATTGAAGAAAGAGAGAAAAATGGGAGAAAAAGTGAATGAGAGACTAATTGAGTGTGTAGAACAGTTCAAAATTGAAGAGAGAGGAGGATAAGGAGTGTGTGTGAGAGAGAGAATGAGTGAAGAAGAGAGGGAATGAGAGAGAGACATATTGAGTGTGTAGAACAGTTCAAAATTGAAGAGAGTGAGCGAAAAAACTTGATAGAAAGAGTGAGACTAATAATATTGAGTGTGTAGAACAGTTCAAAATTGAAGAGAGAGAGAGAAAAGAATGAGAGATAGAGTGAGAGAGAGACTAACTGAGTGTGTAGAACAGTCAAAAATTGAAGAGAGAGAGAAAACGTGAGATAAAGAGTGAGTAAGAGAAAAAGAGACTGATCGATTGTGTAGAACAGTTCAAAATGGAAAAAGATGTGGGATGGACTGAGGTGGTCCTCTCATTTCAGGAAGAGAGATAATGATTGATTGATTGAGTACTTTATTTATTTAGATTACAATATATACTGGCTTTTACACTTATATAAAATAGCTTACAATACAGCAAAATTATAGATGAATTTACATAATATAGACTAAGAAAATAATTATTGAATTGTATATGATATGAAAAAGCAATTTGTAATATAATAACTATAGATATTGTAATGCATCTACATAAATTGGCGGAGCTTTGGACATATCAATGTCCATTCTTCGGAAAGAATATTAAAAATATCCCACCCACTAACTCTCTACCAAAACGTTAATTTCATTGATTAAACTAAGGATTTATTTATGAATGGAAATATTGTAAAAGTTTCAATTAATATGAATATTTAAGAGAAAAAAAACAGAAAAATAATAAAGTAAAATAACTATATAGGTAGATAAGATCAAATTATTGATTAATAAAAAGAGGATCAGAGAGAGTAACAAATTGAGGGAGAGAGAGTAATTTTCCTACATCTAGATTCACTTCAAATTGTCAGCAAAGGTTGGAAGGAACTGTTGGACTTTTTCATAAGGAATCCCAACAGTTGAAAGTGCATTTCACTAAATCATGTGTGTAGCGTAAGAGTGAGAGGATCTTTTATAACTTTTATGAGAGTGAGAGAAGAGTTTGATGAGATGAAGAGATAAATTTGAATGAGAAGGATTGATTGATTGATTGATTGAGTACTTTATTTATGTAGATTACAATATATACCAAAGGAGAGGGAGAGAGAGAAGAGTTTGATGAGATGAAGAGATGAATTTGTATGAGAGGGAGAGAGAGAGGAGTTTGATGAGATGAAGAGATAAATTTGAATGAGAGGGAGAGAGAGAGAGATTGAGGGCGAGAGAGAGAAGTTCATCATGTGTGAGAGTGGGTGATATTGGAGAGAGGTACTCCAGTTAGTCTACCATGCGTCACATAATCTAATTAGCGGCACGAACTGAAAGTGTTGATGCATTTCTCCTTGTAACGTGAAAATTCTATTACAATAAAATGGTAGCCAGCTGCAGTTTATCGGTTAAATTTGCAGTAGAAAAACAAAATGTAGGGAATTTCAAGTTATGATGTCAAATATCGGGGACCGAGCTTCGCTCTGGAGTACAAAAGCATAAACAATTTATTACGAAAGAAGACATTATAATAACATCCATAGTTCATACAGAAATGTTCTATCTAATCACAGTAAATTGAGATTTATTCCCAGAGGAATGCAATAATTTCCCTCACAAAGGCCCAGTTGCACAAAAGCCGGTTAAATTTTAATCCTGATTAATTTCACGTGAACCAAATCAGAGAAGACCATTTCAAAGAGATGGATCTACTGGAATTAATCAGGATTGAAAATAACCTTTGCTTTTTTGCAACCGGCACTAAGTACCTGATTGAATGATTACAAAAGTTCAACAGCTTAATCATAATTTTGACACAGTCCCACACACATGAACTCGCTCACTCACTTCTATCATCAACAGACGACGAAATAATTATTATCAACTGTTTTTCCAAGGATGAATAATAATTATTATCCTTTTAATGTCCTTCAGTTTAGTTTCCCCAGGGATGAGACCTAGTGCAATAGAATCTTTATATTATAAATCTACTATGTTCTGAATTTCGTGAGAATCGTTACAGCCGTTTTCGAGATCCGGTGAAATACAAACATACAAACATCTAAACTAATAAACAAAATAAATCTTATAGCACCCTTTATTCTTTTAAAAAACTTTAAAATAGTTGAACACATGTTCGTTTTATATCAATTAGTAAACAGTTATTGAATTTTATTTTATTTTAGAACCTGAAGATGGTGTAAACCGAAACTAGTTGTTCAACTATTTTAAAGTTTTTTAAAGAATAAAGGGTGCTATGAGATTTATTCTGTTTTATTAATTTAAATGCAGCCCATGTCAATAAGTGTTTTTTTAAACATCTAAACATCCAAACATCTGAACATATAAACAGAAATTGAATAATTAATTAATCAACTAGACCAGAGGATATCTATGACATGACGCAATCATGAATCTATTCTTCTAGATTTTATTCCGATTATGCAAGAACGAATAGAAGCCAGTGAAAAATGAGCCACACACATAAAAAGTGCACAAGATAAGCTAGCTACGTTGAGGAGATACGGTGCCTTAGCATTACGGGTTTCCTTTCTTTAACTTTGCGAAGTTACAACTATATAGAATTCCAATGGGAATTAAGCTTGGAATAACGTAAACTATATAAAGATTCACTTTATTCTGTCTGAATAACAGCTATGCTTTCCTTTCAACCATTGTTCAAATTTTGAAGTGAGTATCACGGTAGTAAGATATAAGACCAACTGAGTTATTCAAAGAAGAAATAGTCCACTAACTTTGCATGAGCTATAAGATTGGTTACCTCATTATTTAATTATTACAATATCTTCACGTAACTTCCCTTTTGAACAATATTTTCTACTGTTTGTGAATATCTTATTCAAATAAGATGAGAGATCTACTAGAAAGAGGTAAATTTTCACGGTTATATCTTTGAGTTTTATGAGAAATCGTTGACCAATCCTACAGTTCCAGTCCAATTGGCTCAAGTTTGCGAAAATAGCGGATTTTTAATATTCATTATTTTGGAAGCTTGTGAGTATTTGTTGATAATTTGCATAGTTCAAATTATGAATTGATAATAATTAATTATCATTTTGATTTGTTATGCCATGTTTATGTGACAGAATCTGGGAGCTTGTGAGAATTGGTTAATTTTTATCATGATTACATAGTTTTAATAATTAATTGATGATAATTTATCATCATCTTGATTCATAATGTCATGTTTATGTGCATAATAATAATAATATCAATAAAGTTTATTCCTTTAAGTATACAGAATATACAATTGGAAACGTCAGCCATAAATTAAATTAAGATCTAAACAAATAATCACGTCAATTCCTTAAATTCTATGTACTATAATACAATAAAGCATATCAAGTATAGTTCTATCCCAACGCACAAGCCTAGGGCTCATGTGGGCATCACCAATGTTTGTACCAACAAATTAATAAAAGAAGGTTTCCTTGAAATATTCTTGGCGAAAATTTGTAACTGAAATAGCTATTGTTTATATTTACTTGAACTAACACAATTTCCTTCTCTATACTACAACCATTCTGTTTTTGAACATTTGTATTGTATTTTTTAATATTTATCCTTTATTCTTAATACAATAAGTAGATCATCATAATGATGGAGAGGAGAAATAAGGTAACCTTGTGCTATATTCCTCTCCCAAATTTAGATGAGGTTGCACATGGTCCGAAATACTTTGAGTCTAGTTCTTCACAAAAATGTCAGTCTCAAATATTTTCACAAAGCAGATTTTCAAATTTAGATGCTTCAAAACCAAACATATACACCTAACCTACTATTGTGAGGTCCACGTTATAATGGCAGTGTTTGATTAGCAATGGTATTGCTATCCTTGTCTATCATTCAACAAAGCGGATAGCGGTATCTCTTTCTCATTGTCTTTCAACAATGTAGAACTAATAATTATTTAACAAAATATGTCATCTTAATCATTATTAAATTATTGAAAATATAATTTCTTGCTTAATAAAATATAATTGATTATGTTACACGACAATGAACAGTTAATATTACATCGATAAACTTGTATCAGCTACCGTCTATAGAAAGCATTGACAAGACAGAGGATCGGCAACGTTGTTCTGCTATCTTTCTCCACTGCCAAAAGAACGTGGACCTCACTTTATTTTATTTTATTTATTTATTTTATTCACAATCACAAGTCATAATAAAAATATGATTGGGAGAATACAACAGGCATAGCCCAAAACTGTCTTCTCCCAAATTTTTACAAATAAAAGTCTTGAAAAAGGAGGTTAGATTTCACTTTTCACTTCAAAAAGTCTAATTTACACTTCAAAATTAATGAATAAACTGAAAATTTATATATCGATTCATCATTGAAAGAAGATCACATATTATTAAATGCACAAAAGTTCAAATATGAATGATGATCTATATGATTCAAATATAAATGAACAGAATGACTGAAATATTCAACGAGATATCCTTCTTAAGCAAATAGAAGCGGATTTTCGTGGAGACGATACTCGAAAAAGTTGAAAATCAGTGGAGAAAAAGAGTGAAGTTGCGAATTGAATCACTAATTAAGAGCACAAACTGGAAATTCTGTGTCGGGCATCGTAAAAACTCAGTAATTAGTTCAAAATTATTAAACAGTGCAGAGAGAAAACGAGATGCTGTGGTTAGATTCACTTTAATCTGGCAGCGTTCCTCATAAATTACATCAATGCTTCTCATTTAAACAATGCTGACAGTGTTAGTAAATCTCACTCTAGAGGAAGCAGGGAAAAAAGAGGGGAAAAATCGAGACGATTTTCTCTCAAGGGAAAAGATTGACTGAGTCCCTGAGTTGATTTTTTAATGAGTATTATGATTGATTCCTAGGTTGAATAAAAGGGTTGAATATTTTCAAAACCACTAATTTATTGAAACAATTTGAGATGCTAGGGAAGCTTTTTACAACATTATCAATTTCTATAGTGATGTGCACATTACAATAGCAGTGGAGAAAGATAGGAGAACAACGTTGCCGATCCTCTGTATTGTGAATGTCTTCTATAGACGGTAGCTGATACAGGTTTATTGATGTAATAATAACTGTTCATTCTTGTTTGAAATAATCAATTACACTTCATTAAGCAAGAAATTATATTTTTCAATAATTTTATAATGAATTTTCATAATTGAGATGAGATATTTTGTTAAATGATTAATTCTACACTGTTAAAAGATAATCTGGAAACAAAGCAAAGCGAGAAAGAGATAGTGCTATCTTCTTTGTTGAATGATAGACAAGGATAGCAATACCGTTGCTAATCAAA
This sequence comes from Nilaparvata lugens, assembly GCF_014356525.2. NCBI lineage: Eukaryota > Metazoa > Arthropoda > Insecta > Hemiptera > Delphacidae > Nilaparvata > Nilaparvata lugens. The sequence continues at coordinate 3,342,479 of NC_052514.1, read as the reverse complement.
CACTGCCATTATAACGTGGACCTCACTATAGTAAATTGAAAGCTTGTACATTAGGCAGCAGAATATAGTGTGGATGAAGCCCTATGATTGACCATTAGCTGTCGACCAATGGAAGTTGAGCTGTACTGTGATTGGTTGATACGCCCGAATTCTCCAAGTATGGTCATGAGAGCCGTTGAGCAACAACCAACAATGGGAGCGTAGTGACTAATAAAACCAAATGCAACCAGCCATGATCATTTTTATAACTTACCACAGCTGATATGAGCTCAAGAAATATCTACCCACAATATTTTGTAAACCCAGGATTAAAATTTGAATTGAACGAATCACAAAATTTCAAAACCTCAATCTCAATTTTCTAAGGCTTGATTGCATAAAAGCCTGTCAAATTTCAATCATGATTAAATTAATCATTCAACTCTTTTCTGGAAACGGGGCTTTACTTCTCTGATTGTCTCTTGTGGGTTTAATTACTGTTAGAATTTAACAGACCTTTCAATTATAAATCAATACATTTTCATGATTGATATTGAATAACTTTGCTAATTAACTATATTTTTACATTCGTTTTTGAGCTATTTTGACAACACCACATTCAATTTAATAGTCAACAATTCAGTAAAAATTTACTGTAGTGTAGTCAAAATAGTCCAATAACGAAATATGAACTGGCAGTCCGTCATGGAAAATGAAATAGATTAGTATTACCACATTGTTAAGAAACGATCTGGCAACGTTGCAAAGCTAGAAAAAGATAGTGCTACAGTATCTGCTTTGTAGAATGATAGACAAGGATAACAACAGCATTACTAATCAAATACTGTCATTATAACGTGGACCTCACTATAAAAGCCGTGAGGGTTGGAAAAATAATTTTTTCCTCCACCTACTGGCTAAAGTACTTACTTTACTCCCTGAAACATAATACTAAAGTGTCACTTTTCCGCTATCGGTAGTAAAAAACAGAAAAACTCCCTAGGGAGTAAAAGTGACTCCATTTAAATAACATGGGAAGCATCTCTATTTTAAAAACTTACATTATAATAGGTTAGAAGGTCTAAGCTCAGATGAGAAAGCATAAAGAGGTGTCTGTCATTGAGTCAACTGAATTCAATACCACAACCAGAAATTTGATCAACTCATGAAATATATGTTTGTATGATATTATATTCTTAATATTAGTAGACGATAAAAATTTATACAATTTTTAAAATATCTTATTCTATTCGAAATACCAGCAAACAAATATTTCTGATCTGCAATTCAAATCTGAACCGCGTGATCTGGAGTCAGCCATTTTTGGTAGCTGCTCAGCTGTTATAATTGTTACAAGTTTTGCCGATAGATAGCGCAATCGGCAGTGCCAATCAGACGACCGGTTTTTAGGTTTTAGATTTAGTTTATGTTGTTAGGAATCATTGTCACCAATACGTAAGTTATTAGAATGATTTTATTTGCAGTTTCTATAAAAAAATGTAGATGGAGGAAAAATGTTGTGTACATCACGAGCGAAAAATACTTTTTCCTCCACCTACTATCAAAAGTCTCATTTTACACCCTGGAATCGAATACTAAAGTACTACTTTTCCTCCCATGGGACTAAAAATAATTCCCAGCGGGAAAAGTGATCACTTTTACTCCCAAGGGAGTAAAAATAAACCCATAAGATTAACATGGGAAGAAGTCCGACAACGCCGCGATTGAAGAATGAGGAATGTGGCAACACTGTCGTGGTCGGTAGAGGAAAAGTAAAAGAGCTCTATTTCGATCTTTGGAATATTTTAGCTCTAGGAAATAAGTAGCTCTATTTCGATTGTTAGGTTATGTTCAACCGTTGGTGGATATGAAAAAGTACACACCTCTAACGTCATCGGCATCTCTACGAGAGCATTCATCTAAAGGTACGTTTTCGTTTATGCGAACTTTTCCGCAGTCGACGACGGCAAGCATTGTTGACATTCATATTGTCCAAATTTCAAGTGTGCTAAATTTCGATCTTTGGAATATTTTAGCTCTAGGAAATAAGTAGCTCTATTTCGATTGATAGGTTATGTTCAACCGTTGGTGGATATGAAAAAGTACACACCTCTAACGTCATCGGCATCTCTACGAGAGCATCTCTACGAGAGCGTTCATCATTCCTTACTATAAACTATAAACTATCTAATTACTATAATACTATCTACTATCTATAATAGTTAATACGCGACATGGAATTTTGTGACTCATAAGGAAACTATAAACTATCAACTATCAACTATCAACTAGCAACTATCAACAAATTATTATCAGAGGTGAGCTAAATTTTGTTTTTAAAAAAATAGTGTGAAAGCGTGAAGATGTAGTAAAATTATTCATTGTTATAGGTATTGGTGTAGGTGGAGGAAAAATGTTGTGTGCATCACGGGACTAAAGTACTTATTCTCCCTCAGGGAAATTGTCGCCCTCGGCTACGCCATCGGGCGACAACAGTTTCCCTCAGGGAGAAAAAGTTGCACTTTAGTCCCTAGATGCACAAATAACTATTTCTCCCTCAGGAAAATTGCTGCCCTAGGTTTCGCCTCGGGCTTCAAACTTTTTCCCACAGGGAGAAAAAGTCGTACTTTTCACTCTAGATATACAAATAACTATTTTGTGAGATCGCAACAAAGAATCTGAAGTCTCATCCCTTATTTTTGCAGTATAATCAGTTTGGGGATCTCTTTCTTTGATCTACCTCCATATTACTCTTATCATGATTGCAGAGCTGGTCCTGGATTTCCTTTCTTCTATTGGCGATTGCTATCTGTAATAACACTCCAATTTTTCCGACAACAATAGACGTCGACACTTGACTCTGTTGGAGCACTTCAACCAAGGGCTCTTCTACCTTATTCTTCACTTTCGATTTTCATTTCACTCCTCCTATAGGATTTTCTTTGTTTTTAAACCTACATCTTTGATCCTTCACTCCTTATCCTCCTATTTTACACTCTTATTCTTCATCTTCATTTTCCCACTTCTCCGTCACTATCTTCTTTGTTGTTTTTGTCCCTATTCCTCCAAAATTCCACTTCTTTTCTCTCTCTTTTTTACACTTATTCTTCATCTTCATTTTTTTCACTTCTCCTTTTTCAATCTTTCAATTCTTATCTTTCTCTTTTCCACTATTATTATTCATTTTCTTTTTTTTTCACTTCCCCTTCACTATCTTCTTTGTTGTTTTTGTCCCTATTCCTCCAAAATTTCACTTCTTATCTTTCTCTTTTTTACACTTATTCTTCATCTTCATTTTTTTCACTTCTCCTTCACTCTCTTCTTTGATGTTTTTGTCCCTCCATCAATCTTTCACCCCTTTTCCTTCCTTGTCTTTCTCCTAACTTCCATCCTCCTCATATTCCTCTCTCTTTTTTTTGTTCTTCTTTCTTCTCAACTTTTTCTCTCACTCCTCGCCTTGCTCGTATTCTTGTCCTTTACTCTTCATTCTTCTCCTTCCTCCTCCTCTTCTTCTTAATTTTCTTCTCCTTCTTCTCCTGTCTTCTTTCACTCCTCCTTTTCCTATTCCTCCTCCTCTATTCTTCTTTCTCTATTTCTTGTATTCCTCCTTTTCAACTTTTCATACCACCACGCCTCGTATTTTCTGCCTTCCCTGTCCATTCTTATCCTTCGTCCTTTTCTTCGTCTTGTTGTTGTTCTTCATCATAATCATAATCATCATCTTCTTCTTCTTCTTCTTCTTCTTCTTCTTCTTCTTCTTCTTCTTCATCATCATCTTCTTCTTCTTCTTCTTCTTCTTCTTCTTCTTCTTCTTCTTCTTCTTCTTTCCCTTCTTCTTTTTCTTCTTCTTCCACTTTTGGACTGATTAACTTGAAATTTTGCATATTGATTCTCAATTTACCAAGGACTGTTATAGCCTGAAAAAGGAGAAGTGAAAAAAATGAAGATGAAGAATAAGTGTAAAAAAGAGAAAGATAAGTGAAATTTTGGAGGAATAGGGACATAATTACAGTAGGTCACGTTTTCATTTTGTCAAGTTTTTAATTAGACTTTTAACTGTTTTTAATAACGGTATCAGCTACCTTCTATAGAACGCAGTGGCAAGACAGAGAATCGGCAACGCTGCTCTCACTGCCATTATAATGTGAAACCCACTATACACGATAAAGCTAGAGAGAATATTTATACAATATGTTATATTATTGATGTTTCCCGCTACAGACTACATAAGAAATTATGTAATATTCATACATAAGAATAAATACACATCTTCTATCTTGGAAAAATAACGAGCGACTTTTGATTCACTTTTATTGAAGTGGATACATATTTTATGGTCATTTTTCTCTTGGCTGAAGGAAGCTTTGATATTGGATGCAGAAAGGACGATATCTCTGCCTGAATAAACTTCAATATTCTGGTCTTCTCGGTCAAGAAAACAAGCGTCTACTCAATTTCAAAGGTTTCTCTCGATACAGGGCTATTTTCGATAGCCTATTCTCTACCAGTATCGTGATATCTTTGTGCTTTCTCTCGAGGTTTTCTGTTAAGAAGGTGAATAATTTCCAAAAACTTTCATGTATAGTGAGTTGGTCCATCGATATTGTCAGTTTAAACAGGAGAAAACAGGCCTCAGTGTCATCATCGGTTTAATTGAGGACATTGACCTGTTCTATGTGGAATGTTGACTGTTTGAAGTGATTGTCACAAAACATAAATTTCAAAAATGTCTGAATATCAAGTAGTATTTTGTGAATAATTATCGTAGGTTGAGGGTCCTCTGTTTTTTATATCCTGATCATTTCAATCATATTTGTAGGGATAGATGTATCTATAGTGAGGTGCACGTTATAATGACAGTGGAGAAAGATAGGAGAACAACGTTGCCGATTCTCTGTTTTGTCAATGCCTTCTATGGACGGTAGCTGATACAGCTTAATTCATGTAATATTGAAACTGTTCACTTACGTTTAAAATAATCAATTGTATTTTATTAAGCAAGAAATAATATTTTTCAATAAATTCATAATGAATTTTTATGATTGAGATGAAATATTTTGATAATTAATTATTATTTCTACATTGTTAAGAGACGATCTGGCAACAGAGCAAAGCGAGAAAGAGATAGCATTGCTTTGTTGAATGATGGACAAGAATAGCAATAAAATTGCTAATCACACACTGCCATGATAACAACGTGGACCTCACTATATGAATGTATGGATGAATAATAAGTTCCTCAGGGCTCCATACTTGGGCCTACATTGTTTAATATATTTTTCGCCCCACTTGAATGTAATGAGCTGGTTTTCGTGCGTCATATGGAGGCCGAAAATGACTGTTTTCTGACCAGGCCGGTAAAATTTTTACAGCCCTAGGGCTGTAAAATAACCTTGAAGTCAGCTGATTCTGATTTTATGTGAATGTGTTTACAAAATAGTTTATGAAACGGAATCAGTTTATGCTTCTAGAATTGAATAAAGTATTTTGCTATAAGATACTATCATTCTATTTGGATAAATGAAATACAAATACGATATTGTAAACTATTCAAATTCAATTTTCAGAGTATAATAGAATCTAACCTCAAACCTGCGTTTAATCGTACTGCGTTTAATCGTTTATCACGAAACCTGGTGGATAATTTTGGAACTACTTGGGCAATATCCATGGTGCTGAACGTTTTTACAAAATAATAGTTTATGTAACGGAATCAGTTTATGCTTCTAGAATTGAATAAATTATTCTTCAATAATATACTATCATTTTATTTGGATGAATGAAATACAGATAAGATATAAATATTATAAACTATTCAAATTCGATTTTCAGAGTAGGATAGAACTTCTAACCTAAACTTCCGAAGTCCATGACAACAAGCGTATAGTTGAAATAGTTGAAACATTTTATAATAATATCATCTTATTGTCATTTGAAAGGAAAAAATCATGAACTCAACCTCCCACATAATTGAACATAACCTTTTAGGTTATTTAAAAAAATCAGAATAAAAAAATAAAAATACTTGAACAATATCCTGATATTCAGATTATCTTAGATTCGCTAGAGCTATGACCTTCCACTTTTGCTTTCGGATGTGCTTAATAAACAATTATTCTCATATTTATATTGTTTATTTCTCTGTGTGACGAAAAATAGCGTTCGCACCACGGGCAAAAATGTTTTCCCGGCTCTCAATCTTTTCTAGTCCTCGGCCTACGGCCACGGACTTGAAAACCGATTTCGAGCCGGAAAAATCTCATTTTCTGCTCTAGGTGCGAAATATACTATTTTGTCATAGTCATTCAATTTCAGCTGTTTTACATCCATCAAATCAAGCCGGTAAACAGCTGATTGTAGATCAAATAAACATATGTTCCTCATTACAGCATACTATACTGTAATAGAACCATCTGTTTTCTTTACAGTCGAGTATGTTTCCTAGTTCCGAATTTGGAACAGCAAAACTGCTGCCTTTTAGTGCTCCAGGTGGATGTTTTGTCAACTACAATCAAGAAATTCCTGATTCGAAACTTGTAAACTAGGTTATGTTTATAAAATGCATGTAGTAATGTCAGCACAAGCAGGTAATGTTTTCTGTTTCTGAATTATTCTTTTCCAGATTATTATGACAAAAATTAGTGTAAGTTACTTGGACGTGAATGTCTTTTGCAGTGCTCGAATGAGCACTCACGTCAAAGATGAACCGGACGGCATAATTTAGTGACCTCTGCAACCTAGTATTCTGTTCCGCTGTGATATCGATGTAAGCCAAACAGCAATAATCCAGCAAGGGCTGGATCAATGACCTCACCAATAGAATTCTGATGCTCCTGGGCAGGAAGTTTTTGAGCCTTTTAAACTGATGCATTCCAGCGAATACACGGTTGCACAAATGAGTAGTCTGATCTCTCCAACTAAGAGTTTCATCAAGATAGATACCCAGGATTTTTAAGCACTTAGAGTAAGCCACCTGCACATCACCAACCACAATTGCAGGAATCCTATCCAACTCGATCCTGTTGAGAAGTCTGGAGAAGCCAAAATCGAAGTCTTGGTTTTCACGGGATTAATGACAAGCTCATGAGCTGTAGCCCATTGAAGGAGGGAAGACACATTCTGATTCATATGCTCTATGCAGTTGGCAATGTTCTCTATTGATGTATGGGAATAGATGATTAGGTCATCTGCAAAGAGGTGGAAAGAACAATCCTGAAAGACCAAAGGTGCATTATTTATGAATATTGAGAAAAGTAATGGGCCAAGCACGGATCCCTGCGGTACACCCCGCGAAACCGGAGACCAAGCTGACATATTGCCCGAGTCATCACTAACAGCCTGAAAGCGACCTGAAAGGTATGATGAGAACCAGGCAACTACTGACGCAGACAAGTGGCATTGATGCTTCAACTTCCGAAGAAGTAAGAGATGTGACACATTATCAAATGCTTTTCGAAAATCAAACTGCACAAGGACTGTTACCTGTCGCTTGTCCATAGCTAACCGCAAGTCATCAGTGATGCGCACAAGAGCAGTGCTAGTACTGAAGTTGGGGCGAAAACCAGACTGGTACTTCGAAAAGAAACCCAATTCATTCAAGTGAGAATTCACCTGCATGTGCACAATTCTCTCCAGAGCCTTTGAAATCGAACACAAAATATGAATTGCTCTCCAGTCCCCAGGTTCAGTAGGGTTGCGGATTTTAGGGATAGGTCGAACAATAGAGTACTTCCATAAACAAGGGAAAACTCCGTTCTGTAGAGAAAAATTGAAAATATGAGTCAACGAGGGAAGAATAATGGGAAGAAGTTTCTTATAAAACAATATGGGAATGCCATCAATGCCTTTCGAATTTTTGCAGCTTGATAGTATTATGTGAGAAATAGTCGAAGGAATAACATAGGAGAAGTAGAACTGATTTTCTGGTGGGTCATGATTGAATTGAAGGACAGTCTGACTGACAGGATCATCGAACTCGTTAGATGTAGATTGAGAAGATTGTGCAGTAAAAAAATTGTTAAGATCATTGAGAGGAACATTTATATTTGCCTTAGACTTACTGGGATGAGCGCCCAGCCTTCGCACATTTTCCCACAAAGTGGAAGCAGAGTTGCTCTGATTAGATTGCCGATGATAGAATCTAAGCTTTGCATTTCGACAGACTCGATTACGCAAAGTCTTGAATGCATTGTAGTCGGAATTGCAGCTTGTCCTGCTAAAAGTTCTGCGAGCCCTATCACGCTCTCGTCTTGCATTCAATATTTCCGCATCAATCCACGGCTCAGGCTTATGCTTGAACTGAGAAGTCCGCAGAGGAGCATGTCTATCGAAAATCTCATGAATCATACTGTTGAATGTGATGATTATCAACTTGAACAATAGAGTGCCATGGCATATTATAAGCATCAAACAAAAATCTCTCCGAATCAAAATGCTTGAAGCTTCTGTAAGAGAAGGTATAGGGTGCCTGCTGGTTATGGATATATACAGAAGAAGAAGAAGAAGAAGGAGAAAAAGAAGAAGTGCAAGATGATGATGATGATGAAGAACAACAACAACAAGAAAAAGAAGAAGAAGAAGAAGAAGAAGAAGATGATGATGATGATGATGAAGAAGAACAAGATCAAGAAAAATAGGAAGAATCTATATATATAAAAGCGAAATGGCACTCACTGACTGACTGACTGACTGACTCACTGACTTATTGACTCACTCACTCGCAGAACTAAAAATCTACCGGACCAAAAACGTTCAAATTTGGTAGGTATGTTCAGTTTACCCTTTAGAGGCGCACTAAGAACGGATTTGGGAGAAAATCCAAAGATAAGCCCAAAATCTGCGTTTTTCCAGCGTTTTTTTTTTTTGCCTTTTTTCAGCTTTATCGTGAACAAATGAACAAAAAATGTTCAAATTCACTACAGAAGCTCAGCTGGGGTGTAATAATATTGTGTTAGAAGGAATTTGAAACAACGTCTAATATAGCTACGCCCAAAATCTGCGTTTTCCAGCGTTTTTTGCGCTTTCTCAGCTTTATCGAGAACAAATGAACAGAAAATGTTCAAATTCACTACAGAAGCTCAGCTGGGGTGTAATAATGTTGTGTTAGAAGGAATTTGAAGTAACGTCAAACATACGCCCAAAATCTGCGTTTTTCCAGCGTTTTTTGCGCTTTCTCAGCTTTATCGAGAACAAATGAACAAAAAATGTTCAAATTCACTACAGAAGCTCAGCTGGGGTGTAATAATATTGTGTTAGAAGGAATTTGAAGTAACGTCAAATATACGCCCAAAATCTGCGTTTTCCAGCGTTTTTTGCGCTTTCTCAGCTTTATCGAGAACAAATGAACAGAAAATGTTCAAATTCACTGCAGAATCTCAGCTGGGGTGTAATAATGTTGTGTTAGAAGGAATTTGAAGTAACGCCAAAGATACGCCCAAAATCAGCGTTTTTCCAACGTTTTTCTGCGTTTTCTCAGTACTTTGACTTTCTGATGGAATGAAGCATGCTCAAATGAAAAATGCAGTCGAGCGAAGCGAGCCCGCTGATCTCATTTTTGAACGATCCAGTCGGGGGTACAGGGGGCGGAGCCCCTGGCTAGACGGATATTGCGAGCGAAGCGAGCCTGACGGCTAGTTATGTATAAGACGAGAAAAAGAAGATGATCAACTACAAGGGATAGATGAGAAATTATTATGAAGAAAAATAAGATGATGAAGAAGAAGAAGAAGATGAAGATGAAAAAGAAGAAGAAGAAAAAGAAGAAGAAGAGACTAAGAAATAGGCTAGCGAGGGGTTGTTTGCTCGCTATGGATGGTGCAGAAGAGTTTGAGTTTTGGGTTAAGGGTAAGGGAATTTGCCATTAAACCTACTAGACACTCCTCCATTTTGATGCTGAAGATCTCATTAAACAGTCAACATTTGCTTCTAACTTCTACCCCTCTCCTTCTACCCCTCTCCTTTCATTACTCTCGCACACACTCTTTAACTCTCTCTCGCATTCTCTATCTCTCTCTCTCTCTCTCTCTCTCTCTCTCTCTCTCTCTCTCTCTCTCTCTCTCTCCTCTCTCTCTCTCTCTCTCTCTCTCTCTCTCCATAGCACAGCACTCATCATAATCTTGGAGAAGCAGTGTCATCAATTATTTATAAAGTATCCATCCGAACCTAACTCGGTTGGCGCCTCTATATACGCCTACTGTGGGAATATACAGTATAGATAGTGTCTCTTGAAATATATTGTGGATGTGTAGATATGTCCTAGATAGTTTATAGTGATAGATAGAGTTTATATAGAGAGTGTGATAGCGTCTTATATATAGTGAGGTCCACGTTATGAAGGCAGTGGAAAAAGATAGGAGGACAACGTTGCCGATTCTGTGCCTTGCCACTGCCTTCTATAGAGGGTAACTGATACCGCTATATCTGATGTATTATCAACTAATAGTTCTTGTTTAGAATAATCTATTATTTCTCATTTGGCAAGAAAATATTTTTAAAAAATTTGATGATAAACTTCTATAATTGAGATTGATATCGTTAATTAATAATATTTTTACATTGTTAAGAAACGATCTGTCAACCTTGCAGATCTAGAAAGGGATAGCGCTATCTGCTTTGTGGAATGATAGACAAGGATAGCAACACCAATATTAATCAAATACTGCCATTATAACGTGGACCTCACCATAGTTTGTAACACTGTATTAGTGTTGATATGTCCTGACCTAGACTATATACGAGTAGCTTTTAGAACTATGTAGCTGTTATGATATTCACTTCAAACTGTCAGCATTTTTTTTGAATGGGTAGCATTGGTGCTATTAGTAAGGAATGCTGACAGTGTGAAGTTAATCCCACTATGTAGTGTCATGTATCCTATTATCGGATGGGCACCTTCTCGTCGGTCCCCGGCTGAAGTATGACAGTCGTAAGGGCCATTGACGGCTTAAATTATATATTCAGGCGGTGGGACCTTCCCGCAAATGACTCCCCACCAACAAAATCCATACGAATTTTCTTTTCAGTGAATTTATTCTTTTATTTATATAGAAAGAGTATTATAGTTACTAGTTACTAGTATGTAGTTCATGTGAATATTTATATAGAGTTTTTAGTATAAGCATGGTACAGTTTATGTGACGAGATACATACTTATATTTCATGTATAGAGGTCAGAAGATTAATGTGTTATGTGTATCAATGTCTTGAGTGGATAAGAGGTTGCAGTGGACAGATAACCTCAAAATTCATGTGCAAGATGAAGAATGTAAGGATTTTCAACTAAAATACATCTATTAGATTCAATTTTCTAGATATAATCAGTTTAAAATGTGTGCTGGTTTTATTATCAAAGAGAACGCAATGAATCATTCATATTTTTTTTATTTATTTACCGATTCACTAGAAATTTACAAAATAGCACTTATCAACTAATATACATTGGTGTGGCTGGAAAAAGAAGCCTTGAGCTCCAGCCACGAGTTCGAAAATATTCTTTTCGCCACACTGCACAGAAAGCAGCTGTTTTCCAGTCCCTACGTAGATCTGAAAGACCTTGTTTGCAGACGACGTCAGAAAAGGGTTTCTTTTCCGGTCTAGGCCAGAAAGTTGTCTCTTTCCAGCCGCTTATGGCTGGAAACAACGCGCTAATTATTATTAATAAGTCATCCGCTAGATCGGGCGAGTGTCCACTTTCATAATAAGCTGAAGTCGCCATGATTTTAGTTCCAGTTTCGAATCAAACTAATTCGCTTCGCAACCAGTTTTATTCAATTATTTATTGTTGATTAGTGCATTCCGAATTTTCAAAAATGCTTGAAGATGACTGTGGTATTCCAAGTGAAATTTTAAAAGAATCTGAAATCCTGACTGCAAATCTTCTACCACTAAAATCAAGAGATAGGTACGATAGCTTAACGAGTATTCTTTATTTTGTATTCTTTATTTATTTTGTCAGCAATACCTGTAGTGTGGCGAAAAATATCGTTCGCACCACGGGCAAAAATGTTTTTCCAGCTCTCAATCTTTTCTAGTCCTCGGCCTACGGCCTCGGACTTGAAAACCGATTTCGAGCTGGAAAAATCTCATTTTCTGCTCTAGGTGCGAAATATACTATTAAATTATTGGTACATTTGCCGTGATAATATTCTAAAATACAAACCAAAAGATAGTAAACCAAAAAAATAAATAAATAAATAGTAAACCAATATGTATTGAAAATCCAGCTCAATCATAGAGAAAATATAGCATTGGAAGATATCCCACGGTATAGGGCGTTTAAAGCTGCGTTTACACCAAAGTTATCAACAAAATGTTTATTTTTCTGTCCTTATAGATTCCATTTGATTGAACGGAACTTGACAAACACATATGTTCACTATGTTTATGATAAGATATGTTCATTCTAATAGAATCTATAAGGACAGAAAAATAAACATTCTATTGATAACTTTGGTGTAAACACAGCGAAAGTTCCAAATTTCATTGTTAACTGAAGCCGATAGTCCTAGTAGTTGTTTTTGGTGAAGCTATGTGACGCTGGTAGTCTCTCATACTGTGCCAATCTTACACTCTCACCCCAACAACACAGTAACAATAGACAGTAGTCGACAGTTATCGGCTTGAAATTTTCATCATGACCATCTTCACTACAGGGATTAGGTTTATCAATTAACCTTTTCCGGTACCCATCTCTTTCTAGGCCTCCCTACATCTCTTTTTCCAGTAAGGTCGTTTAAACATAAACTACCTATATAATGGGATATCTTCTTATGCTGCCTTTTCTCTATGGTTATAGTTCGAAATAATTGTAGAGTTCAATCAATGTAAATTACATTAAATATGAATAATTATTACATCTACAATAGACGAACACGGTTTCAGTGAATATTATCCAATTGTTTTCAAGTTATATAACTTAAAAGATTGACAAGTCAAATTTCAAATTCAATTTAAAATGTTATTCAATCCGATTCACAATATTTACAGATTATGAGAAAAAAAATCATGCAGCTTCACAATATTAGAGTAATAAGTTATATTATAAAGTACATGAAAAGTCTAATTTATAAAACAATAACTTCAGACAGGAATTCGAACATGCTAGAACAGGACTAATTTGTGAATTTGGATAGAAAAATACTGCTTGCTGAGACTACAAAACTCTACGTCTGCGAACAGGAATGAATATCTGATAATATTTATGAATTTATAGAGAAGTAGAAAAAGAAGGAAGAAAGAAAAATTAGCAACCAATCACTCACACATTCACACTAACCATGCTCACTTTCCTAATCCGGCTCATTTTCCCAATGCTTGACCACCATTATCAGAGTATTTTAACTATGAAACCGCATTGAATAAGGTCTCTAGATAGTCAGGCATAAGACCTCTAAGCCATCCAAGAACGTTTGTTTTAAAAACAAGTCGATTTTGTGTTCTCTTAATTTCAAGAGGAATATTGTTGGAAAACTCAGGGACGAGAAATTCAAACGATATCTGGAAACAAGTGGTATACGATTTAGGAAGTGTTAGTAAATCAGATATCACTCTCCTAGTTTGATTTATTATTAGATAGAGCGAACAATACAATAGTCGGAAAAGAAAAAACAGGCTATTGCCCAAAACTTCTTCAATTTCCTGATTTTGTCACAAATCGTCCAAATATTATGTAGGTTATGTTCACTTCAATTTCAACACCAAATCTTCAATCTGAAACTATGAATCAGAATAAAACAAAGAATTTCAAATTTAGATAGATTGATAATGAAACTTCCGTTAAAACAAAAATTGATATTTGATAACTAGGAACATCCCTGAACAATGCATGACCACAGTTTCCAGACATAACATAAAACATATACAATACCTTGAAAACAAAGATATATCTGAGAGGCAAGCATCTCCATAAGCAAATCCATACACCCCTTTGAGAGGAGGTCAGTGGCTGCTGAATTATCTATCTAGAAAAAATTATTCGGATACTGGATTATCTTCCTACCTGTTTCCGGTTCACTATTACCAAAATCCTTTGTTGAAACAACGCGACGCGAACTTTAACGCGATGCGATAGCAACAGACGCGACCGAGACGCGATCCGATCGCTACTATATCGCGATCACACACGACTTGAACGGCAGTAAGACGCGGCGATTGTCAAAATGAAACTGACCATTCTGATTGTGAAGAGGAGAGAGGAGAGAGACTACGCCTTCTGCTCGCCATGTCCCCTTCCTACGCTTTTCGCGCTTCCCTTGACTGGAAAATGAGAGTAGATGTGCGCTGGGCGAGGCGAGAAGTAGTATGATGAACAATTAGAAGCTGGACAAAGAGGAGAAGAAACCGTATGAAAGAGGAGGAAGATGAAGATGAAGATGAAGATGTTGATGTAGATGTAGATGTAGATGTAGATGTAGATGAAGATGAAGATGAAGATGAAGAAGAAGCAAAGGACGAGGTGGGAGCGAGGAGAAAGAAGAGGAAGATGGAAAAATAGAAAAAAAGAAGTAAAGGAAGAGGAGAAGAAGAATAAGCTCTAGGAGAGGGAGAGAGGTGTAGACGAGGAAGAAGGAGAGGAAAATAGAGAAGAAGTAATATGAGTGAAAGAATCAGAAAGATAAAGAAAAGAGAAGGAAGAGGAGGAAGATGGAACAGTTGAAATATAAGTTGAAGAGAGAAAAGAAGAAGAATATGGAAAATTAGAAATTTTGATTGATTGATTGATTGAGTACTTTATGTAGATTACAATATATACTGGCTTATACACTTATATACAATAGCTTACAATACAGCAGATTTGTAGATGAATCTACAAACTATAAACTAAAAAAATAATTATTCAGCTGTATATGATATGAAAAAAAGCAATTTGTAATAACTATAGATAATAAAATAGATAATATTGTTATGCATCTACATAAATTGGTGGAGCTTTAGACATATCAATGTCCATTCTTCGGAAACAATATTCGAAGTATCCTTCCCACTAACTCTCTACCAAATAGGAGTGAAAGAAATTATTGAGAAAGAAGTAGTAGGAAACGAGAAGTAAAAAGTAAAAAGTGAGAAAGAGAGAAGGAAGAAGAAGAAAAAATCGAAGCTAGTGTGAGTGACGACCTGGATCGTATTTGAAGTGTGACGTATCACCTCGCCTTCCCCCCCATCTTACACACAACAGAATGTGTGTATTATTAAAGTGAGGTTTTAAATAAAAGTATTGTAATTATTCGGCTCAATAGGTCCAGTTCCGAAGGTTGAATACGATATTAACACAAGTTTGACAGGAAGAAAAATTAGCCTAGTTTTACATTTATTCATTGATAAGTAATTAAATTCTACAATCAATTATTAATTGATAATTACAATCGATTACATCTACTGAATATTAAGCCTACTTTTTGACATAATAGATGTTTCAGAGCTTCCTTCGTCATGTGATAAGTGATAAAAACAATGTCATAGTTTAGCCTCGTCAAAATAAAATAGTTCTAAACCTTGTACTATTGATGAAAATTTGAATGTTTTGATGTTGAATCGGTTGTCAAACCTTGGTTTTATGACGACGGTTCATCTGAATCAATTGAGTGTTGAATTTAATGGTCTTTACCATTAAACAGGAAATTGTTTCTCACACAATTTTTGTGCCTTGTTAGAAATTACTGTACTAAAGGTTCGCTTAGAACCTCAGAAGTTTTCAATAAACTTCAATGGATTGTAACAAAAATAATAATTGATTGTTCTTAATTAATTTCCATCAATTCTTGGACTATTATTCTTGCTGAAAATTATGTATTGATATTTTAAACAATATATTACTGTGAGTTATGCATAAACGTTGATAATTTCTATTTGGGATTGCTGTACATTTTTAAAAGTTACAGGTTTGGTCAAACCTTCTCCAATGATGTTTTAGAATTTAGTGAGTAATTGGAACATAATTTCATTGTTTCTGAGAAGAAGAGAAAGAAGAAGAAGAAAAAGAGGAAGAAGTAGAAAAAGAAGAGAAGGGAGATGAAGGAGAGGAAGAAGAAGAGGAAGGGGAAGAGGAGAAAAAGAGAAATTAAAAAAAATGTCTTGTTTCATTTGAATTGTTCCATTCATAGAAAACTTATATCAAGTTTTGGTACAAGCAGGTTCACGTCGATATGTAGATTTCAGTTCACTGTTGATGTTCTACATCAATATCTATTAAATCAGAAGGCAGTGGCAAGGCTGAGAATCGGCAACGCTGTTCTACTATCTTTCTCCACTGCCATCATAACATGGAACTCACTATAGAACAAGATAGGCAACGTATTTGTCTTATTTCAATTGACCGAGCGAAGTGAGGTCTAAAGGTGCGTACAGATATACGCGCCGCGAACATGAGCAATTCACTTTCAATCAGCTGACTATATCTGTACTTTTCCAAAAAGGTGAGATACAGATATAAAAAGCTTGGCATCAGCTGATTAAAAGTTAATTGCTCATGTTCGCCGCGCGTATATCTGTACGCACCTTTAGATTCAAGTCGACAGTTCATCTGAATCAATTGAGTGTTGAATTTAATGGTCTTTACCATTAAACAGGAAATTGGTTATCACACAATTTTTGTGCCTTGTTAGAAATTACTGTACTAAAGGTTCGCTTAGAACCTCAGAAGTTTACAATAAGCCTCAATGGATTGTAACAAAGATAATAATTGATTGTTCTTAATTAATTTCCATCAATTCTTGGACTATTATTCTTGCTGAAAATTATGTATTGATATTTTAAACAATATATTACTGTGAGTTATGCATAAACGTTGATAATTTCTATTTGGGATTGCTGTACATTTTTAAAAGTTACAGGTTTGGTCAAACCTTCTCCAATGATGTTTTAGAATTTAGTGAGTAATTGGAACATAATTTCATTGTTTCTGAGAAGAAGAGAAAGAAGAAGAAGAAAAAGAGGAAGAAGTAGAAAAAGAAGAGAAGGGAGATGAAGGAGAGGAAGAAGAAGAGGAAGGGGAAGAGGAGAAAAAGAGAAATTAAAAAAAAATGTCTTGTTTCATTTGAATGTATTGTTCCATTCATAGAAAACTTATATCAAGTTTTGGTACAAGCAGGTTCGCGTCGATATGTAGATTTCAGTTCACTGTTGATGTTCTACATCAATATCTATTAAATCAGAAGGCAGTGGCAAGGCTGGGAATCGGCAACGCTGTTCTACTATCTTTCTCCACTGCCATCATAATATGGAACTCACTATAGAACAAGATAGGCAACGTATTTGTCTTATTTCAATTGACCGAGCGAAGTGAGGTCTAAAGGTGCCTACAGATATACGCGCCGCGAACATGAGCAATTCACTTTCAATCAGCTGACTATATCTGTACTTTTCCAAAAAGGTGAGATACAGATATAAAAAGCTTGGCATCAGCTGATTAAAAGTTAATTGCTCATGTTCGCGGCGCGTATATCTGTACGCACCTTTAGATTCAAGTCGACAGTTTGGCATTTCTCTCAATGTTTAAATGTTTATATGTTTATATGTTGTGCATTTACGGCGGAATGCGTTAATAGATTTTCATGAAATTTGACAGGTATGTTCCTTTTTAAATTGCGCGTCGACGTATATACAAGGTTTTTGGAAATTATGCATTTCAAAGATAATAAAAAATGAAAAAGCAGCCTCCTTCATACGCCAATATCGGAGTAAAAATCAGACTATAGAATTATTCATCATAAATCAGCTGTTTGGTGGACTATAATACTACCCGTTCAAAAACATCGAATATCTTGAAAATGTATCTTTCTATCAACGTTGTAGACAGTTACAGCCAGACCTGATAACAGCGCTCACACTCACATTCCGGGACGACACGTCACGGTACGATAGGACAGAAAGCTCTATGTTTATTTAGGATTTTTCTAGACATTTTTAATTGATAAATTATTTATCAATTTTTGAGAAAACATAACAACAGGTACTGAGTGCGAGGTCTACTGTTCACAGAGCTACTAGTACTCTTAGGGCCGGTTTCTGAGCTCGGGATTTAGCCAAGTTCTAGACTTCAAACAGCTGGAGTCAGAAAAATGACTTTCCAAAACGGGGCTTAGTTGCAGTTTTTTTGATAATCTTTATTTTATCATTTCTATAATAATTGGAAACTTTTTTCCTTGACGTAATGAAGCATTCCTAAATAATTCAAAATAGCTGAAACTTTACACTATTCTCTCTTCATTTTATTTTGTTTCCAATTTTCTAGTATTTCGAAATTCAATTCAATTCAAATTTATTGATTCTCAAAAAAATATACAACACTTTCAAGACAAAACAAATATATATATATATATTTAAATTTATTAAATTTAATATGTATATTAAATTTAATTTAAACGTGGACAGCGACCACGCCCCGTTTCGGAAAGCCAATTTTCTGACTCCAGCTGTTTGAAGTCTAGAACTTGGCTAAATCCCGAGCTCAGAAACCGGCCCTTAGTGCCGGTTGCACAACAGCTGGTTAAATTTTAACTGTGATTAATTCCACGAGAACCAATTAGAGAAGCCGTCTTTTCAAAAACGCCTTCTCTGATTGGTTCTCATAGAATTAATCACGGTTAAAATTTAACCGGCTGTTGTGCAACCGGGCCTTAGTGTTTCTACAACTGAAGCTTTATCTTATCAACTCAAACCATTGAACAGCTTCTGATATCTACTTCAGCTGTGCCAGCAAAAGTTATTGAAGCTTCAATAATGTTTCACTAGAAAGTTTTCATACCTTTCCTCCAAACCCTGAACGCAACTTGCAACGTTTAATTAGCGTTAATTAAAAAGTGGCGCTCATTTAGTCCGATTGAATCAGATTCAGTGAGATTCACTTCTAACTGACAGTATTCCTCATAATGAAACACCAATGCTTCCCATTTAACCAACACTGACAGTTTAAAGTCAACGAAAACAGTGAAGGAGCCTGTCAGTATTGCTTGTAAATAGCTGCATTGAATCTTATTTGATTAGTTCTGTCAGTTTGGAGTGAATCATCTTGAGTGGGAGTAGTTTTTCCTGCTGAAGCAGTCAGTCAATTGCTTGAGTTATTGGAGCATTGAAGATGTACTGAGTAAGCAGTTACTGACGTTTAGTTTCTCATCCAGCGAATAGGCACAGAACAAATTGGTTGTTATTGTATTGGAAGGGATTTGGATTGGACTAGGCTTAACTTACACTTACGCAACTCAGGTCGAGAAGGGACTCGACTCTAGTGGAGAGCATGTGCTTCCAAATGGTGACACTCAGACCAGTCGATTCTAGTCTCCGCGACCTCACAACTGTGAGACTAAACGTGCGTACAGATATACGCGCCGCGAACATGAGCAATTCACTTTTAATCAGCTGATGCCAAGTTTTTTATATATATATATCTTACCGTTTCTGTAAAAATACAGATATAATCAGCTGATTATATGTGAATTGCTCATGTTCGCGGCGCGTATATCTGTACGCACCTTAAGGCTCAACTCACACTTACGCGACTCAGGTCGAGAAGAGACTCGACTCTAGTCGAGAGCATGTGTTTTCAAATGGGTGACGTCGCAGAGACTATAATCGACTTGTCTGAGTGTCACCATTTGGAAACATGCTCTCGACTAGAGTCGAGTCTCTTCTCGACCTGAGTCGCGTAAGTGTGATTTGAGCCTTAGTCGAGCGTCGACTCGACATGTTGGTCGAGCCTCGACTTTAGTTGCGTATTACCAGAGACAAGAAATATAATTATGCTCATTCTTTATCTATGATAGTACCGTGAATTTTCAATTAAAGTTAGGTTATGTTTTATAAATGTGATGTTTTACCATTTCAGATAAGAAGATAATAAGAATTAGATGAGACGATATATTCATAATAATAATTATAAAATTTGTTACATGCTCAGTAGTGACGAATTTGATCTCATATTTTTAATAATGTGAGGTTTATTTATTTATTTATTTTTTATTTATTTATTTATTTATCTATTTATTTATTTATTTATTTATTTATTCATTTATTGTATAAAATACTATAATCATAATACAATTATGACATTGGAGGAAAAACTAGGCTGAGCCTGTACTATTTCTCTCCAAAAAATTTGATAAAATGTTAATGTTGTCCAAAAGTTAAGGTTATGAAATCTCACACTGCTTCGTTACTTGATTTTCGGTCCAGGAGTGATGATTAGAAATGAAATAGGTTAGAAATGGAGTAGGATGGTAGTGACAATGGTAGAACTGAAGTAGTGACAATGAGCAAGAATGTTGTAAGGTCTAGAGACTGGAGTATCCTAGACTGGAGTCGTACGATTCGAGTCGAGGGAGTGTGAGTTACGCCTAACTCAGCTATTTTTATTCAATGTTTGTATCTGAAGATTGGAGTATTACTCGAAGTGTATGGTGTATCCCAAATTTTGAATAGTTTTTTATTATTTTAGGAAGTTGTGTTGTTTTTTGAGAAGTAAAAGGTGTTCTTTAAATTCTATCTTTCATAAACACATTACTCCTTCTCCTTTTCATCACCTATTTTTTGGACATGTAATCAAAATTTGGGAATGGAATAGTTTTGGGCCAAGCCTGTTGTTCCTTCCCAATCATATTCATATGATTTGTTATTGTATCCACGTATAAATAAATAAATAATTACAATTCAAGAGTGACAATAAACTATATACAATAATGTTGAAGAATTCAAAAGAAAACCATTATACTTCTTCTATTCTTATACTGCTCAAGTTTTCTTATTATCGGCTTCTCTTTTCATAATATTCACTCAATCCTAATTTATCAATCTTCTTTTTCTTCTCCTTGTTTTGTTTTCTTGGCTATTTTCTTCCTCTGGCAGTACACACAGTATTCATGACGTTTTATTTATTCTGTGTTTTCTCATTCTCATCTGTATTTTCTTCTTCTAATCTTTTATTTTATCACCTTTCTCCTCAATTTGTTTTTTCTCCTCCATTTGCTTCTCCTCTGTCTCCTTTACCATTCTCACAATCCTTCAATTTACGCTCTTCAATACTCAGATAAACGAGTAAATTTTGATTCAAATAGGTATTATTAGAGACTAAAATAAAAAAATCTAGAACAGTAACTTACTAATCATTCGAAAAGTATAAATTTAGAATGAAACTATAAATTTTTGAGCTAAAAACTTTACACTTTACAGAAAACTGTAAAGTTTTTTCTTCTCCTTCTCCTCCTTTTCCTCCTCCTTCTTCTTCCCCCTCTTATACTTCTCCTTATCCTTCTCGTTATTCTCCTCCTTCTTCTTCTTCTTCTTCTTCTTCTTCTTCTTCTTCTTCTTCTTCTTCTTCTTCTTCTTCTCCCTCTTCTCTTCCTTCTTCTCCTTCTCCCTCTTTTGGTAGAGAGTTAGTGGGGAGGATATTTTTAATATTCTTTCCGAAGAATGGACATTGATATGTCCAAAGCTCCGCCAATTTATGTAGATGCATAACAATATAATTATCTATAGTTATTATATTACAAATTACTTTTTCATATCATATACAGTTCAATAATTATTTTCTTAGTCTATATTATGTAAATTCATCTATAATTTTGCTGTATTGTAAGCTATTGTATATAAGAAGTGTATAAGCCAGTATATATTGTAATCTACATAAATAAAGTACTCAATCAATCAATCAATCAATCTTCTCCTCCTTCTTCTTCTTTTTTTCTTCTTCTTCTTCTTCTTCTTCTTCTTCTCCTTCCTCCTCCTTCTTCTTCTTCCACTTCTTCTTCTTCTCCCTCTTCTCCTCCTCCTTCTCCTTCTCCCTCTTCTCCTCCTTCTTCTTCTTCTCCTCCTTCTTCTTCTTCTTCTTCTCCTTCTCCTCCTTCTCCTTCTTCTTCCCCTTCTTATTCTTCGCCTTATCCTTCTCGTTATTCTTCTCCTTCTCCTTCTCCTCCTTCCTCTCCTTATCATTCTCCTTATCCTTCTTCTTACCCTTCTCTTGGTAATTCTCCTCCTCCTTATCCTTCTCCTCCTTCTTCTTTTTATTTTCCTTCTTCTTCTTTGTCTGTCTGCTGTCTACTTCTTCTTAAATGGTACTGGAATGTAATACCAGAGACAAACGAATATTACTAGTATTCTTTTCTCTATAGTAATACTTGTAGTTACAATTTATGGTGGATACTTGAAAGTACTCCTCATGACATTTTTTTGGTTTTAATAGTTTTGTTGTTTGTCTTTATGTCGACAGATAGCGTGAGGGTGGAGGTGAGCTGCAGTAACATAGGGATGCCCCAGCTGACCGTGCCTCTGCCGTCGCGACGCGAACGGTGTCGCTTCACGCTGCGACCTGTGTCGCATACGGTCGGCGATCTGCTAGCCATGCTCAGGCACGAGGACAAGGGCATCGACCGTGTAACCGTTACCACCAACGGTAAGTCGCAAGCCACCTGCCACTACTCGATTCCCATATAGATTCCACTATCCACTCATTAGTCCAGTCAACGAATGATTATAGAGGGAAAATTCCACAACCCAACGTTCAGACCTTATTTTTTGACGTATTATTGTTGAGTAATAAGCCCTGAAAGTGCAAAACGTTGGATGAAATAGTATATTTCGCACCTAGAGCAGAAGATGAGATTTTTCCGGCTCGAAATCGATTTTCAAATAAAATTTATTATTAAATTTTCGGTTTTCATTAAATTCTCTCCAATTTGATGTATGATTTTACACTTTTACGAATCTCCCTACACCTTTTGCAGCAGCCTTAGTGTTGAGTGGGAAATCTCCATCTTTGCAACAATAGACCAGTTGACAAAGGAATTTGGAGCAAATGTTTTAATAGTATATTTCGCACCTAGAGCAGAAAATGACATTTTTCCGGCTCGAAATCGGTCTTCAAGTCCGAGGCCGTAGGCCGAGGACTAGAAAAGATTGAGAGCCGGAAAAACATTTTTGCCCGTGGTGCAACGATATTTTTTGCCACACTAAAGGTATTGCTGACAAAATAAATAAAGAATACAAAATAAAGAATACTTGTTATCGTACCTATCTCTTGATTTTAGTGGGTAGAAGATTTGCAGTCAGGATTTCAGATCATTTTCAAATCAAATCAAATCAATTTATTCCTCTTTATAAATACACATTACAAAAAATTATAGAAAGCATTATAGGAAATTTTCTTCACATGGGCTATGATGCCTGTGTGCGAAGAAGAGTCCGAATCACTTAATATATTCATTTTAATTCAGAGGAGGAAACAAGAGGAAAAACTAACTGAAGAGAGAGAGAGCGAGAAAAAATGGAAGAAGGGAAGAGAAGGGGAAAGAAAGAGAGAGTAAAAAGGAGACAGATAGATAGAAAGAGAGAGATAGTAAAAAGAAAGTACAGAATAGAAAAGTTTTAAAATTTCACTTGGAATATCACGGGCGTCGTCATCTTCAAGCACTTTTGGAAATTCGGAATGCGCTAATCAACAATAGATAATTGAATAATAATGGTTGCGAAGCGAATGCTGAAATTAGTTTGATACGAAATCCGAACTGAAATAATGGCGACTTAAGATGAAGAAAGTTGACACTCGCCCGATCTAGTGGATGACTTATTAACTACGGACCTCCATGTTAGCGGCTGGAAAAAGTATTCTTTCCGGCCTAGGCCGGAAAGAAACCTGTTTCTTATGTCAGACGAGAGGCGTCTGCAAACAAGGTCTTTCAGATCTATGTAGGGACTGGAAAACAGCAGCTTTCTGTGCAGTGTGGCGAAAAACTGTTGTTACAAAGGTTTCACACTTTCAAAAGCAGATATCTTGAAAACTAATGGATATATCAAAACAAAACTTGTAAGAAGTTCATCAGAAAGTAAAGTTTTATTATTTATTTATTCATTTCAAATACTGTAGGTCCACATGAGAAAAGACTCACAGACAATTTTATGAGGTTTATCTTTTAACTCGGATTTTCTTTTGTCTGTCTGTATATAGGCTAACGCGATTACGGCCAAACGCGTTGATAGAATTCAATGAGATTTGGCAGGAATGTTCCTTTTTCAACTGCGCGTCGATGTATACATAAGGTTTTTTTGAAATTTTACATTTTAAGGATAATATGAAAAGAAAAGGAATTCATCCATACTCTGATATCACTATATATCATCTACTTTGAATATAGGATAAATCAGACTATAGATCAATCAATCAGCTGACAAGTGGATTATTCATTGCATGCATTACACAGATTAAAAACTGTTATTTGTTTTCTCCAAGATCAAAAACTCACTTATGTAGATAAACTCAGTTCACGTTTGAATTTGTATCCCATATGCCGTAGCTATGTGTCTGTCTATGTTTTTTATGTGTCTGGCCTTGTCTATTTCTATAAGGTAGGGTTTCAATATTTTTTATGATGCGTGCCCATCAGTATCAATATTCTCACATTTGAAAAACGAATTTAATAGGTGATTGAAAATAAAATAAGAAATGATTGAATTAACTGAATAATGCTGAAGAAATTATAATTGACCGAGCGAAGTGAGGTCTAAGATTCAAGTCGACGGTTTGGCATTTCTCTTAATGTTCAAATGTTAATATGTTGCACATTTACGGCGAAACGCGGTAATAGATTTCAATGAAATTTGACAGGTATGTTCCTTTTTTAATTGCGCGTCGACGTATATACAAGGTTTTTAGAAATTTTGCATTTCAAGGATAATAAAAAAGGAAAAAGGAGCCTCCTTCATACGCCAGTATTAGAGTAAAAATCAGACTATAGAATTATTCATCATATTCATCAGCTGACAAATGATTACACAGATGTTTGGAGAAGCCAGACTATTGCTGTATTTCCTTAAGGTCTATAGTTTCAATCAGGTACTTGTGGATGAGAATACTGCGTGAGGTCTACTGTTCACAGAACTACTAGTATTCTTGATTGAAAAAATTAATTTTAAAACAGTTGAGAAATATTTTTATCAGATCGGATGATTATCACGGAACTGGATAAATTATCATATGGGATACAAATTCAAACGTGAACTGAGTTTATCTACATAAGTGAGTTTTTGATCTTGGAGGAAACACATAACAGTTTTTAAGAGTGAATTTATGATTCAACTGAATCAACTAAAACAGGTGAAATCAGATACTTGTGGATGAGAAAACTGCGTGAGGTCTACTGTTCACAGAACTACTAGTAATAGTGAAACTTTGAATATGACAAGATCACTAAAATGGTAATGATATGGGAAATTATTTGGATATTGTTTGTTATGTTATTATGTCTTGTTGCTGAGTAAGTTAGATGTTCATCCAATAATAAACTATTCAAGGTACAGGACATTAAGCTATATTCTTGTATCAGAATTATTAATTGATTGATCGAAATTATCTCATAGTTTGATTAGGTTTCACTTTTTTGTCAACAGTGTTTTTACTCTGTTGAAGCAAACACATTAACAGTTTGACACTCTTAAGTTCAGACATTCTGTTTCAAAGTAAATATTCAATCACACCCACATTTTTGGTTGAGAAATGTGGAATGCATCACACTCCTGAGTATGAGCTTTATCTGCATGCCAACCTGTGACGCTGATAAAGCTCCTCAACAATCAGCTGAAAAATCAGCCTATGTAGCTGATGAAGCTTTAAACAATCAGCGAATCAGCCTCAACAATCAGACTGTAAGGTTGATGAAGCTCCTTTCAAGAAGTAAAATGCATTCCATATTTCTCAGTCGAAAAATTAAGTGTATTTTGTTTTGAAACGAAGTTTCTTAACTTCAACCGAGCTATTAAAAAGTGCCTTAACATGGAAAACAACACCAGTTCTTATCCTTAGTCAAAATGAAGAGTTGTTTGGTTGCTGGAAACCCTACGGGCTCAGAAGGATCCAAGATAGTTTTCATCTCTAATGATATTTATTTATTGAGAATACATTACATGAAAAAAGTACAACTCGAAAAGGTTTACAGCTAAACGCCAAAACGAACCTCATTTACACAAAAAGTATGACACAAATGATTTAGAAATAATATTATTTAAGAACTTAAAATTAAAAAACTAAATAAAGAAAACATAAATTAGTTACTTAGAGATAAAACTGTTTTAGAAATAAGAACTTGATATTGAAAATTAAGATAAACTTGACTAAGAAAACAGAAAAAATTGCTTAAAAGAAGATAAGATAGTTAGTAAAAAGTTTATTATAAGAATACATTTTAATAAGAACTACATTTTTTTATATTTTTTAATAAGAACTATATTTTGAAAATTGAAAAAAAATTAATGAATAAAACGAAAAAATTTGATAAAAAAAAGAACGAAGGAAAAATGAAAGGAAGAATATATTGAAGGTCTGCAAAATAATGTGACAGTTGAAATTGAAGAGCTTGCATAGATTCAAAACACAATTTGCGTAAATTATCACCAAATGGGTCAAGAATCGGTCAAGAATGGTTTAAACTATTGTACAGGCGCATTGTTCATTGAAGGAAACAATTTGTATGTTGCACTGTTCTAGATCTTTCTATTGCAAATAACATGTTTAAACGTGGTCTGTTCAATGGGACAAAGAAATACATGTATTGATTGATAGATTGACTGATTAATTGATTGATTGTTTGATAGGTTGATTGATTTATAAATTGGTTGATTGATTGATGTTATTTGTTTGCAGACGGCGTGAGAATAGCGTCCTCAAGCTCCATAGAGTCGCTACTAATGGACGATTTCAAACTAACCATTAATGACGTAGAATATAATGTAGATGTTCCTGATAGAAATATGCTCAATATGACTAAGGTAACTAAATATTAATTATTATCATTGAAAATGTTATTCGCTCATGCTACACTAATATTGACTAGATTAGACCATATCTCAGCTATAGTGAGGTCCACGTTATAATGGCAGTGAAGAAAAAATTTAATCTAAACATAACCTATTTTTGGACAATTTCTATCCAAATTTGGGAAAGGAACAGTTTTGGGCTTCAAGCCTGTTGTCCCCCCCCCCCAATCATTCATAGTTGAGAATTATATTGTATCTATCAATGTATAAATGAATAAAGAAGGATTGGAGAACAGATTTGCCGATTCTCTGCTTTGCCACTGCCTTCTATGGAAGATAGCTGATACTGGTATATCTGATGTGATATCAGCTTTTCGTTCTTGTTGAAAATAATCAATTATATTTTATTTGTCAAGGAAAAATAACTCAATAATTATTTAATGATGCATTTTCATAATTTAGATTAAATAATAATATTTCTACATTGTTGAAAAATGAGCTGTTAACGTTGCGGAGCTAGATGAGGATAGCGCTATCTGCTTTGTCGAAAGATAGACAAGGATAGCACCACCAATGTCAATCAAATACCGCCATTAAAACTAGGGCTTCACTATAACAAGAAATTGCAAATTCTTCAATAAAAGTCCAACATTTTCACCGTGAAGATGTAAAAAGTACTCACTTCTTAACCCTTCTACTACCAAGAGGGTAATTGGACTACCCCAACCCACATTTTTTGTAGATAATGTCGACGTATTTCATTGAAACCTTGATTACTTGTTAAAAACATATCACTTTAGTTGTTTAATCTCATAAAATAATTTCATTCCTCTTATTTTTTTAATTATTAGCGGATTTATCCTTGGGTTAACTCTATTACCCCGCTTGGTATTCCATGTCATGCAATTTTTTTGTATATTTCATCCATTATCGAAATACATAAGATATATGTATCTTTAAAACCATTTTAAAACTTAAAACCATCTTTGTATGTATATGAAGTTGTAATGCATGTGAAAACGAGTGGTGTGATCCAGAATTCAGATGTTCATGAGTATAATACGCGAAACAGAGCAGATTATCATATAATGGGTCACAATAGTAGGTTATTTGAACAAAAACCAGATTATATTGGTAGGAAATTTTATAACAAGCTACCTCAAATCTTGAAAAGTAATGATGATTTGAAGATTTTCAAAAAACAAATTAAAAAATATTTAGTTGATAGAGCTTTTTATAGTGTACAAGAATTCCTTTCAAACCTAAACTAGGTTGAACTACTTAGTGTTAGAATTATTATGTAATAACATGACTTGTCTTATACTCCATGACTGGAGTCTTTAGGACGTAATCTTAAAAAAAAAAAAAAAAAAATTGAAAAA
Organism: Nilaparvata lugens; assembly: GCF_014356525.2. Taxonomy (NCBI): domain Eukaryota; kingdom Metazoa; phylum Arthropoda; class Insecta; order Hemiptera; family Delphacidae; genus Nilaparvata; species Nilaparvata lugens. Next base: position 3,314,391 of record NC_052514.1, on the reverse strand, counting down.
ATTGCTTCTCTATAGCCATAATTCAATTATTTGACAACATTTCCCCTACATCTATATTATGATAGAATGCTCAATTTTGTTGTTCAACAAAATAAATTTATTTTTTATTAATAGCTTTTGTAATGCATTTTATAGATGAATTAATGGAAAATAATATAGAATAATTATATAAAACAGAAATCTTGTTGGGATAACCCAGTTACCCCACTTGGTTTTTTGTGTATGTGAAAAACGTTAGTAGTAGAAGGGTTAAGGTAAGCCACCAGAGTTATCATTTGGGATCTCAACAAATTTAGACAATTTTTTAACCAATTTCTTAAAAAGCACATCAAAATTTAACTAAAAGCAATTATTAAGAAAAAATTAACTTTAATAAAAAATTGACAACTTTTTTGAAGAAAACTATTTGTGGACAAAATTTTGTTGACAACTCCCTCTAAGAAACCGAAGAATTTTTGTTTTAAAAACAAGTCGATTTTGTATCCTCTTCATTTCAAGAGAAATTTTATTTAACAACTTGAGGCCAAGTCATACAAACGATTTCTGGAAACGAGTGTTATTCTGGTGTAAACGTGACTTTAGTTCACCATCAGTATTATTTTATTTATTTATTTATTCATTTCATTGACAATTACAAATCATAATTATAATATATAATATGATTGGGAAAAGACAACAGGAATAGCCCGAATCCGAAACTGTCTTCTCCCAAATTTTTACAAATAAAAGTTTCAAAAAAGAATGAGGTTAAAAATATTACCACACAGATTAAATATATTTAAATGGATTATTTGTCTCTGGTATTAAGTTGTGACTTCTTCTATGTACGGTAGCTCGTAGGCAGTAGTTGCTGAGAATTTTTATTTAATTTTGAATTTTATTTATTTATTTGTCAAGAACAAAATACAAAAAAGCTTTACAAAAATTAAATATGAGCTACTGCACTTAGCTAGAATACATACATAAAAATCAAGGAACTGTTAATTTATTCAATTAGAAACAATAACGAAATGATAACTTCATTCATCAATGATAAAATAATAAGATGTAATAGGATTACATCTATTTGTACTACCATGTTACTTAAGTATTGGGGCCAGACTAAGTTGTATTAAGCAATTTTCAGGCGTTCTTAAACTAACTGCGTTTTTAGATTCGGCAGGGCAGAAAGCTCTACGATTGGCTGATTGGGTTGACGCTTGAAAAAAAGCTCAATGTTGTTTGCCCTCAAGACTGGTTTTCACTAGTAGAGTTAGTAATTCAGTAACTGGCATACTAACTCTACCGAGCTAGCTCTACTCTACTTACTTGGTCGAGTAACTGTTTTCACTACAATTAGTGAGCGGTAAAGTGTGTTGTCTACTTAACAGAACTAGCCTTAAAATTTCAATACTTTTATTTTAAATAAATTAACACTTATTAGTAAATTAATACTTTTTAATAAATAACAATACTTCTTAAGCTTGATAGTCTGTGGCACGACTCTACTCTACTAGCTCGAGACGGTTTCCATTAGCATAGTAGTGGTAGAGTAGAGTGAGAAGCGGTGGTGGGGGAAGGCAAGTGGTAGAATACTATCCCACGGTGCTATTCCACTCTCCTCTACTAAAAACTAATACTCTACCATGAACGTTTTCATTGAAATAGTTCACAAGATAGTTAGTACTTGCCCAGGGAACTCTACCCCTAACTCTAATAGTGAAAACCAGGCTTTACTTAAATATTTTGTTACAGTACTTGCTGTTTAAAGAATGTAGACTGCTGTTTACAATGGGACTGTCTCGTTCGACTACCAAGATTCCTATATATTTTGAATACAAATTGAATATTATTTGTTCACTATTTGAGCACTGCAAGCCATTGTTCATCAATCAAGAAATAATGACTGTTTATAGCTTGTTCGTTTTCATGTTAGCTGTTAATGTAAAGTAATGTAAAGAAAAATATAAATTAGTTTATAAGTAGGAAAAATATTCACCACTATAATACAATAAATAGGGAACACATTGATGTGCCTTTTACCAGACTTGGGAGAGTTCAGGAAAGTTCAAAATTAATTTCTTTTAAAATATTTAACAAGCTACCCTGCAATGTGAGAGCCATGACAATAAATGCCTTCAAGAATAGATTGGAAAGGCTTCTAACGGAAAATCCTCTTTATTCACTAGCTGAGTATTGGATGAGGGAATATTATTTTAACAATATTATTTCTAAATATATATATTTATAAAGTGAAAGTAAATTTGTATGGCTTTTGTTGGTGGGGAGTCCCTTGAGGGAAGGTCCCACCGCCTGAATATATAATTGATGCCGTCAATGGGCCTTACGAATGTCATACTTCAGCTGGGACCGACAGTTCATCGTGCCCATCCGATAATACGGGAGTGATCTGGTTAAAAGACTTTTGGTAATGAGAGGGTTTGAACCCGGGATCTCTAAGCTGCTACGCAAGCACTCTATCCACTAGACCACGGATCACTCCATATACTGTATATTTATATTTGCTATTGACATCAGAATTGGAAGTAATTTTTGAATTATATAGTGCATAGAATTGGAATCGACATGTTTATTTGATAAAATCTTGATTTAGTCTATGGTTGACGTTTCCAATTGTATATTGTGTATACTTGAAGGAATAAACTTTATTCTATTCTATTGTTAATTATTGTTGGGAATATTTGAATAATTTTCAGGATGACCTGAACAGACTCTCGGATGTGCGGACTCTGGTGCATCAGCTGTACGAAGCCTTGAATGTGGAAGAGCACCAGATCAAGAAAGAGCGCGAACTAGTCACTCAGCTTGAATCGTTGAAAGTTAGTCTCGAACCGCTAGAAAAGGTTAGTCTACTGCAATCGAATTATTCACTTTTTTCACATTTTACATAGGATCACAAACTTCAGTTATATTCGTTTCAAGTGAGGTCCACACGTTATAAGGGCAGTATTTTATTAACATTGGTGTTGCTATCCTTGTCTATCATCGGCAACGCTGTTTTCCTGTCTTTCTTCACTGCCATTATATTGTGGACCTCACCATGGACATCTATATGTATTTATATTATCCATCAATGAAAGTGATAGAGTATTTAATTAAAGTATTAATATTATCATCAATTCTCAAGTTCAAACATCTTCTCTTGAAAAGTTCATCCTATTCTAATTTTGAAAGTACTTGTAAACAGCAGGACCTCCTAGTATTTAGGAGGTCCTGGTACAAGCAAATTCTTTCCTATATTATTTTATTATGTGCTAACAATCAATGTACCTCTAATTTGATTTTAAAAAAATAATATTTGACAGTCATTCAGCGCCCAGTGAGCGTTTTGTCAACTACATACAATAACAAAATTGCTGATTTTAAGGTCTATAGAATTTCTAAAGAGCTCGCATGATTTAAAAATACCAAATTGTCAAATAATTTATTAATTATTTTGAGATTCATATGAGAGCACAAGGATAATATCCCATAAATGATCTCTTAACAAATAATACAAGGAAACAATTGAAAACGCAATATTTTTTTTAATTATTCGAAGAAATAAAAAGTCTATCTGAAGAATATCCAGTAATGCTGATAATACTAGAATTTTGCCATTTTCATGCAAAACCTAACCCCTTATTTGTCCAGTAAATAATCAGATGTAGCAGATTTTAGCAGCTGCTATATTCAAGCCATGTTTACTATATGTGATTTTTGAAACCTCACTATATATTTCTCAAATTCCTTAATGTTTCAAAATTTATGTTTCAATGCAATTTATTTTTAGGTAGTGTAAAATTCGACAAAATTTATTTATTTATCCATAACATTTCGTACAAATACTTTACATGGGAAATACCCGTGGAACATTGTAAAATTGTAGACCAGTTCATTTGTAAATTGTTAATAACATTGGAGTGATTAGGATGAGTGAAATTTGTACCTATATTTTTTCCCAGTGTTAATATTCTTATGATGCCATGAAATTTTAATTTAAGCTTACTGTAATAAGAAAGGAATATTGAATTTGAACAAAATTTTGTCGTATATTGGAAATGATGGTGCCGATTCTATTATTTAGTAAAGTATTGATTGTTTATGGGCTAGGATTGTATAGTGGTGTGGTACTGGCTCAAAACTATGAGATAAGAGAAGTAAATGACCCCTGTACGCTGTGCCAAAGATTGGCCGTTTGTATTAAAGATTGTTTCTGTGAAAGTGGCAGGAGAAGAAGCTATGATTGAAAGGAGTCATACAAAACGTAAATAGTAAAGACTAGTAAGGGAAAGTGTAAATCAGAACAGAAAATGATAGTAAATTGTAATTTGTTATCAAGAAAAAGTTACAAAATAAAGCCTAATTGTGGAAAAAGTGGAAGATAAAGTGAATATAAAAAAACAGCATAATGAGAAAAACGAGAACTGAAAGAAACATACAAGATTGTTGTGCCAACAAGAAATAGGCTACTCCAATTTCCAGAAACAAAGTTCATGGTTTTTGAGGATTTATACTATGTTTTTCAATCATTTGAATTGGGAATCTAATGAATTATTTTTTTACAAATAAATAGATGTAGCCTAGTAGAGTTTCATGTCATATAAGGTGAAAAGTCTGTATTTTAATGAAAAAAATTAAATAATGCTTGTATAGTATCCTAAATTTCATTGAAATTCATTGTTGAATTTGGTATTTAACAAACATCATTATGAATAGAATTTTATTACCTTTTCATATATTTATATTTTATTTTCATTTTTCTTTTTTCTTCTCCCCTCTCTTTTCTATTCCTTTTCATGTTCCTTCTTCTACTACTTCCTCATTTTCTCCTCCTTCTTTTTCTACCACTTGAACACTGTCATCTTTGAACTATAAAATCATAATTTATTTTCATCTTCTACGACTTCTTTTCAAAATAGCTTCTCGTGAATTTAATCACGGTTAAAGTTTATCAGGCTTTTGTGCAACCGGACCTTGGTCTTATGCAACCTTGACCTTGTGCAACTTGGACCTATTCTAATCTTTCTCCTTGTGTTTTATTATAAAAACGGCAATTGTAACGGAAGCAAAGGTGATTAGCTGTCAACCAGTACACTGAAGTTGAAAAAACACTATACTCTACACTCTAAAATGTGGATATGCAACCACTGTATACTCTGTCAATTTCATTCATGTACGTCCAACTAGATTCCATTTCAACATTAATCTATTGTGATGTTTGTTGTTCTGTATCTAATCTAAATACAATACTGCTGATATTCTCACTTATAATACCAGAGGAACGAATAAACTGTCTTTGAGACAACACCGATTGCAGCTGTACGAGAAAATGCCCTCTCATATTGGAGCAAAGTTGTATAATGATATACCTTCCGAGCTGCAGTCCTTGTCAGATTTATTTATTTATTTCTCCAAATGTGAATTATAATAAATCTTTGGCACAGCCAGCAAAGTCAGACTTGTGCGCTAGCTGTGAGTTCGTAAAGAGGACAGTACAAAGTAAAAGAATTCTGAAACATGCAGAAACAACAAGAAGACAAAATAAATGAAAATAAAAAGTAGCCTACTAATAGTAATTCCAATAAATAATACGATGATAAAGAAAAAATATGAAGTAATTTCGTGTTAACATTATTTCAACCAAGTGATAGCCAAATATCAGAATATTTAAGAGTGAAGAATACAAATTCCTTGTTTCAAAAGCCTACTACAGTTTAAAGGATTTTGTTGATAGAAGGTAGCGTAGTTTTTAAGTACTCTGGTATCTGGTATCCATACTCAAAATACTAGAATAGAATAGATTTTTTTTATTAGCCTCAATAGTACATCACAATTTGACATATAGGCCAGTCAACACAATACAATACAGCACAATAAAACACTACAATAAACAGTCACAGTAGTACATTGGATTCAAATTCAAATATACATTACATACAGTTCATAATATACATTAATACACATCATTCAAAAATATACATTATTTTAAATTCATTTCAAAATCCCTTGAATATAGTTTTTTCTCCATATATATTCTTTGACAGAGTAGAAGGGATTATCTACGAGAATTTTTCTAACACATTTCTAAACCTTTTGTAACTGAGTTGCCTTATTTCAATGGGCAGTTTATTCATAATTTTGATTGCGGCATTAGTGGGGCTTTGATCTGTCTTGTGGAGTCTGCTTCTTCTCACATTCAAAGATTTACTTGTTCGTGTATTATGTGTGTGTGTGTGTGTGTGTGTGTGTGTGTGTGTGTTGTGTGTGTGTGTGTGTGTGTGTGTGTGTGTGTGTGTGTGTGTGTGTGTGTGTGTGTGTGTGTGTGTGTGTGTGTGTGTGTGTGTGTGTGTGTGTGTGTGTGTGTGTGTGTGTGTGTGTAGAGCACTTCGTCTCAACTCCATTTTATCGGGATTAGCTTTCAAAAAAAGTGAACATTGTAATATGTATAATGAAAAGAGTGTTGATATAGACCTACGCAATCCCTTAAAAATTTGTCTACAATGTTCACGAAATGGAGCTCTAGCAATGACTTTCACAGCCTTTTTCTGTAAGAAAAAGATATCATGCGCTTGTGCTGCACAACCCCAGACTATTAGGCCATATTGGACATGAGACTGAAAAATGACGAAATAGGCCTGACAAATGCCATCCTGGTCCAGCTCACCACAAAGAAGTTTGAGGGCAAATACACTGCTGCTCAACTTATTTTTCAGACTGGCAATGTGATGGGTCCAAGTTAGAGTAGGGTCTACAATGATTCCAAAAATGTTAGAGCCTTATTATTGGAAGCAGGTCTACTTTTAAGCCCAAATTTGATTATTGTTATTGTTATTATGAGTATTGATTGTTATTTTATCTACATTGAGAAGAAGCTCATTAGCATTCAACCAAGTTTGAGGAAGGAATATACTGACTTTGAGACAACACCGAATGCAGCTGTACGAGAAAATGGACCCTCTCATATTGGAGCAAAGTTGTATAATGATTTACTTACCAAGCTGCAGTCCTTGTCAGATAACAGAATTTTCAATAGTATAGTAGTTTTTTCCGTTAGGGCTACTTTTGAATATAAATAAAAATATAAATCTATGTAACCTTCTTGAAATAATTATTGTTTACTCACAACATGTTTCGGCTATATGATGTCATTATCCTGAGTAAATAAGTTTCAAAAGGGTGTATTACTTAGATTTCAATTTTTATTTATAAGAGTAAAGTAGTATAGAAATTTATTGTTTCAAAAGCCTACTACAGTGTGAAGGATTTTGGTGATAGAAGGTAGCGTAGTTTTTAAGTACTCTAGTTTTCATAACTGTCTTTCATGTGTGCTTGCTTATTGTGAATTGTTATGCTTACTTATTAAGACCTGACATTCAGCATGACATGACAATACAATCCAAATAAAATTTGCTTTTATTGACATTGTTTCGATGTTATTCAACTGTAGATTGTGCGATGTACTGTGTTGAAAAATATTTTTTCTACAACTGAGCGTAAAGAAAGAATTTATATACTCAATTCTCCTCGTAAAACAGCTTATTTCTGAGGAGAATCTAATTTTTCGCTCACTAACCATCCGCGCATGCGCAGTAGATTTTCTTTAAGCTCGTTGATCATTGGCGCATGCGCAGAAGAGTTTCTTTACGCTCGCTAATCAGCTGATGGCAAGCAGCTCGCCAAAAAGTCAGATCTTAACCTAAAAAGTCGGTAATTGTAACTCCGCCGATATAAGTAATTTGACAGGTTTGGGCAGTTATACTCATGGTTCCAGTCATATTTATCGGGGAGGTTCCATAGAGTGTCAATATCTGTTGGTAATGAAACATGCAGCTCTTCTTGGTTACCTATGTCTCAGGGAGTACCGCAGGGTTCAATATTGGGTCCCCTCTTATACCTAGTCTATGTTAATGACATCGAGAGTCACGTCAATTTCAAACTCTCTCTTTTTGCGGACGTCACTACAGCTTTAATCACCAGTAGGAACAGTGAATGTTTGATAGGCTGAGAACAGAGAGGCTGAGAGGTGTCTTGCTGAATTAGATTCGTGGTTTGTTCAGAATAGTCTTAGTTTGAACTGCAAAAAAACTAAAGTAATTCCCCTCAGCAGAGACTATAAAAGTTTTGGAATAAACTTGAATACTCAAAGTAGAGTTGAAACTTCTGATTCCACGACATTCTTGGGTCTGATGATGGAGAGTGATTCGAAGTGGAAGCTACATATTTCTCATGTCACTGGTAAATTGAATAGAGCCTTGTTTGCATTAAGAGTAATGGCTAGAGTAGGGAGTGAAAAAACTGTTCTTTTTGTATATCATGCTTATTTTCTGTCAGTTATGAGATATGGAGTTATTTTTTGGGGAAAAAGTATAGAGAATAATGGAATATTCATACTGCAGAAGAAAGCCATTAGGATAATTTATAAGATTAAGACAATGCGCTCTTGCAGACCTTATTTTAAAGAAAAGAGATTGCTGACGGCTCCTGCTATTTATATATTAGATATAGCAATCTTCGTTTTTAAAAATAGACAAATGTATGAGGAGAACCAGGTGAGTCATCCCCATAATACTCGATTTAGAGGTTTTGTTTACCCACATCACAGACTAAGCCTGCTGGAGAGTGGCCCGTTTTATATGGGAATGAAAATATTTAATTCAATCCCATCTCACATAAGAGAAATTGATGGCTTGAAGGAGTTCAAAAAAACACTCAGGGAATTCCTTATTGTATTGTGGCCGTACAGGTTAGCAGACTTCCTTGTTGAATAGTGTTTGGTCGATGTATGTTATGTGGGATCTGTTGTGTTGAAATAGGAGGGATGGTAGATATTAGATTAAACTTTGACGTGTCATATACTGCGGGATCGTTGCTACCTTAATGCTTACTTAACTGCCTAATGCAGTTCAGTAATTGTGACGAACAAGAAAAGTAAAGTAAATTAAAGTTGTAGAAAAAATGGTGTATTTAATTCACGCGTAAAGCTTCTTTATCGCTCTTGCAAAATTATCACGCTCCGCTTCATGTCGCATGGTAACTGTTTTGCGCGAGCGATAAAACCACGCATTACGCTATTAATACATAAATAGCTATTTTTTTATCTCATTATCTTGTTTTGTAGAAGCGGCAATCGCTGGAGGCAGTGGCGATTCGACGCACGACGGTGCTGACCTGGTTCGGCCTTAGCCTGATGTCGGTGCAATTCGGCATCCTGGCCCGACTCACCTGGTGGGAGTACAGCTGGGACATCATGGAGCCGGTCACCTACTTTGTCACCTACGGCACTGCCATGGCCGCCTACGCCTACTTTGTGCTCACCAAACAGGTGAGTTTTGTATCAAGTTGAGATGATACTGTATCATTTTTGGTGATATTGTTCGATTCAATTTATTTGACCAAAAACAATAATAATAATGTCTCTGGTCGAGGGTACAACACGACCAGAGGAGTTTATTCAAATTATAGACATGATTACAAAAAGCATATAAGGTACAATTATTTACAAAGTATTAATACAATTGGTTGATTACTTGCTGATCTTAGAAAATGTGGCCCCCACTATATATGAATATGTGTCGGGATGCCACTAATTTTGCTATTCTTCAAGATTTTATGCCAAAAGTTGAAAATTCTAATAAAGATACATTTTGCGAGTCATTAGAAGTTCATAAAAACCACATTTCTATGGTACACAAATTTAAAAAAGAAAATTGATAACCTAAGATGTAGAAATTTTATAAAAATTTAACATAAAAAAAAAACATTTATAATACTCATGGGAAAAAATCATTATAATGAAGAAAATGAGAATGAAACAGTATGGAAAATTTTTCATAGAACTAATTGCTCTCCATGATTGATTCTATTGGACAGGAGCCACTTTTTTGTTTTCGATTTGAATGAATTGATTGGAACTGTTTCTTTAATAGCTATTGGCAGTTTATTGAAATAAACAAAGGGGTAAGAAGTTCAGGTATCCGGATGTACAACTTATTGCCATCTCACATAAAAGAAAAGTCAGGTAAAGCTTTCAGATTGTTATTGAAAAAAGAGGTGCTATCCATATGAGCCTACTCAGTGGAGGAATATAAAGATTCTTACAAACCTCAAGATGGAGGTTCAAGAAGATAGATAACATGTTACTATTTGATTAATGACAAATTGACATATCCTTATACCCCATTTACCGGTGATCGGTGGATGAAATAATAGTAATAATACAAAGATGTAACAATTCAAATAAAAAAACAATGATTATTATTCTAAATATCTGTATCAACTATCTGTAAAATGCGGCTGGAGGTGAAGAACTACTGGCATAAGTGAAACAGTTGTTCGCCAGTAGGAAAAATATTGTATTAATAAATATTGTATTGGAGTAGGAGGATATTGTATCATATTTTGTTGATACTGTATCATTTTTTGGTGATATATTGTATCATATTGTGTTGGAAATTAGTGAAGAATTGGAAAGTCACACATAACCTTTATTTGGACAATTTATTTCATGGAATTGGGATGAAAAGAAGTTTTGGACTGTAGTCTGTTTCTTTGTCCTTAAGTTAATTGTAAATGATAAATAAATAATGTATCATTGTTTTGATACTATATCATATTGTGTTGATACTGTATCATTTTTTGGTGATATTTCGTTGATACTGTATCATATTTTTTGGCGATACTGTATCATTTATGGTAATATCATAGAGGAAATATAGCATTGAATTAGAGTCGTGTCCACACTGAACGTTCGACAAACATGTTTGTTGAAACAGTTTGGGCAAATTTTATTATGTTTGACAAACAATGTTTGCCCGTGGCCAGTGTGGACGCGTCACCAAACAAATGGGGGAGAACAGGTTTTATGTTTTACAGCTGTCAAATCTGGAAATGTTCGGAAAAACAGTAATTTTTTGTTTGACAAACAATGATTGTCCAAACTATTTAAAATGTTTGTCCTTGAGTCCCTCAACAAACATGTTTGCCGAACATGTATGTCGAACATTTGTTCAGTGTGGACACGGCTATAGAGAGGAGTTGGAAGTCCTAAGTTCGCCAAGTAAAGGATATTTTCAATTCAATTTTGATTTAGAAATAATAATATTAGTATGCCTGTTGTTCACCTTCAATTAGTAGTGAGATGGGAAGGATATTCCATGGTGTTTTATGTCAAGTTGAGATGATACTGTATCATTTTGTGGTGATACTGTATAATTTATAGTGATACCATAGAGAAAATATAGCATTTAAGAAGATATCCCATGGTGTTGTGTATCAAGTTGTATCATGGATACTGTATCATTTTCTGGTGATACTTCATGGGAGACACGTCAAGAGTTGAAATGTACTGTATTGCCTGGGGACTGGCTACAGTGAAGTGGTTAGCCTCGTCCAGGTAGTCACGTCTCTCAGATTCAAATATGATGTGGTGCACTGCACTGTCTGCTCCATCGCCCCACAGTCACATAGTGGGGAGTCCGCAAGTCCCCATTTGTAAAATGATGCATTGCATCTCCCATGTTGGGTTCAAATTTTGTTAAGCACCACTCAGATGCGCTGGGGGAGCTCGAAACCAGGAGTTGACAGCTGCCAGTGTGTTACCAAGATATTCACTGTCGAAGAGTCCATACATTTTTTGGACCCCTCTGTACATAAATAGGGACGTTCCGATACTTACTGGTATCGATACTTTGCTTTCGATACCGGTGGTGTCGGTATCGGTATCGAATGATTCGATACTTTACTGGTATCGATACGCAAGTTGGAGTATCGAAACGGTATCGAATGGCGAAAAGGGTAAAAGTTCACTTCAATTAATGACATAATCATAGATAAATTTTTATATGAATTTTAGAAGATTATAAGGATTAATATAGATGAAAATCATAGTACTGATTATAGCCCAGTGTAGCAGTTACCAGACATTATGACATCACTAATAACAAACAGTACATAACTGACTCAAGCTCAGTCAACATTGGTTCAAAAATTATCAATTTGATCTATTATTAAGACCACATTTATAATTCTTGAACAAATATTCCTACAATTTGAAATCAAATTGATAATTTTTGAACCAATATTGACCGAGCTTGAGTCATTTACCCATCTTTAGGGACGTTCCAGTTCTGATACCACCATTCTTTCGATACTTGGTATCGAAAGGAGGGTAAAGATATTAGTAAAGTATCGAAAGAAACGTATTGATACCCTTATTGACCAGACTGGAGTCATTTTCCCATCTTGCCAGAGGGTCTTCTTTGTTTCGACAGACTATTGAGACTATACTTGATAGATTGCAGTTTTGCAGTTAGTAGATAAGTATTTTAGTTGGTAATTCCGATACTTAATGCTCACTCGATGCTTGTGATATTGGTATCGATACTTTTCTTTCGATACTCGTGGTATCGATACTTTTCTTTCGATACTTTACTAATATCGATACCGATTCGATACCAAGTATCGAAAGAATGGTGGTATCGGAACGTCCCTATACATAAATAATTCTAATCCCAATTATCATCAATATTGTTTGTGGGAATACCTACTACCAGCGTGTAGCCTACACAAAAAAATCAAATTCCAAGTATTGAATGAAGAAGACTAAGAAATTGTCAAAAAACCACTGATTTATTGATAATTAGAAAGACCGGTTTCGGTTATTACACCATTGTCAATCTCTGATAAACATGGTGATAAACACGGATATGTTTATCAGAGATTGACAATGGTGTAATAACCGAAACCGGTCTTTCTAATTATCAATAAATCAGTGGTTTTTTGACAATTTCTTAGTCTTCTTCATTCAATATGAATAATTACCACAATATCAACTTCTCAACTACACAAAAAAGAATTCCAAGTATCATAGATTTCAATTGAATTGTTGTTTGCAGGAATACTTGCTGCCAGACGTGCGCGACCGCCAACATCTGATCACGCTGCACAAACGCGCCAACAAAATTGGCCTCGACGTCACACGCTACAACTCGCTCAAGGACGAGATTGCGCGCATCGAACATGACCTGGCGCGCCTGCGCGATCCCCTCCACCTTCACGTGCCTCCCCCCTCCACCGCCGCTGGGTTCCCCTCCACCGGCGCAGCTGGCCTGCGCAGTGGTCTCATTTCTCAGTCGGCTGCCAACTCTCCTCTGGAGAGGTTGCGCAGCATTCTGAACAGGATAAAGCGGTCATAGTGTGAATGTGCTCCCCTCTCCACCCGAGAAACCTACACCCCTACACCATCTCTCTTCCCGAGAGGTTGTGTAGTGTGCTCAACGGTATGAAGTGGTTGCAGTTGACAGCAATTGATGCTGTTTGGCTGATTGATGAACACATTGGGGTGTTTTGTTTTGAGAATTGAATTTTATTTCCATAGAAATGGGATCTAGGTGATTTGGAAGACATCTCTTGTAGGATGCCATGGCCTCAGTGAAATTGCAACGTTGCATAACTGGGTTCAATCAGCTGACTAAACCAGAAAAATGTAAGCAACATACCATAACTGGGATAAATCAGCTGACTAGCCCAGATGTAAGCAATGTAGCATAACGACTGGGTTCAATCAGCTGATTAGCCCAGTAAAAATGTAAGCAATGTAGCATAACTGTGTTCAATCAGCTTACTAGACCAGTAAAAATGTAAGCAACGTAGCATAACTGGGTTCAATCAGCTGACTAGACCAGTAAAAATGTAAGCAAAGTAGCATGACTGGGTTCAATCAGCTGACTAGCCCAGTTGAAGTGTAAGCAACGTACCATAACTAGGTTCAATCAGCTGACTGGACCATTAAAAATTCAAGCAACGTAGCATAACTGGTTTCAATCAGCTGACTAGTCCAGTAAAAGTGGAAGAACAAGTGGAAGTAAAGATTGGGTGAAAACTGGAAAAATGCTTTTATAATATACTTTTAATGCATTGCCAGCTAATTAGGAATGGCATCCTATAAGATAGTGTTGTGGTCATCATTTGCACCATATATAATCCTGGATTCTCTTGCAATAGTAGGCTATTGATACCGGCATAGCCACCTCTAATACAAGGCCCTGGCCTATGATATTGCAACGTTGCAGTGTAGGCCTAGAATCTAATGATTGGTGAAAAAGATTTTAAAAAATACCAGCTGATCTTTTTCACCAATCATCTATTAGACTCTAGGCCTACACTGCGACGTTGCAAAATCGTAGGCCGGGGCCTTGTATTAGAGGTGGCTATGGTAACGGTTATACTCGAATTAATGAAACATGTGTATTGAAACTGCATAAGAAACTTTGCCTTTCTCTTATGTTCCCATAGACAAGTTCCATTAATTTGAGTTAAGTAGGTGAGAATTATTGCTGGGAGTTATGTGTGGCACTCGTATAATACTTCCTTGTAAAAGAATAAGGGCGAGACTATAATAGGCATTTTTTCAGGCGTTTTCAGATGCTGTTTTCATAGTTGACAGGGCAGGAAGCTCTCTGATTGAGTGATTGGGTTGGTGCCTGAAAAACCGCCTAGTATGGTCTCGCCCTTGGAGTTATGTGGTGCAGATTATTGTGTAAACATTTGAAGAGCCGCCATCTTGAGGATTGAGAATTTACTCTATCAATATCAAACGTTCAATTTGCACATAACAGTGTAAATATTGGAAGGACAGGATTTGTAGTCACTGATTTTGACTCATCAATCTTTTCTTGAATGGATGTTAACTGCATGAAATACCAATGTGTTAACATATTTTGAAGAACCGTTGTTAGATATAATAATTGTGATTCCTGAAGATTTTGAGTTGTCTTTGATAAGACACATTTTATAACCGATTTCATTCTATTTTGATTGTAGTATCTCAGGACGATAAACCCTCAACTTCTTGCTTTCCAAAAGAACAAAATAACCACTCCTAAATTGTAGAAAGTGCAGTTTGATCACAGAAATGGATTTTGTTTTCAAATGGGTTCAGTTTAAAATAAAAAAAACATTAATCTAAAAATTTTTGTTTTCGTTTGATGCGAAATAAAGAATCTTATCTCAACTGCGTTTCACCATGAGGTAAAATCTGGCTCATTTTTTGGATGGATGATATCTAGAGAATATGGGTTGTGAAGATTCTTTGGTTACACTAAATATAAAAGAAGAAACTGGAAATGTAGTCAAAAAACATTACAAGTCTCTTCAATTATGGAAAAGTTCCAATATTCATGCTACAAACTTAACAAAAAATAAAAGCTATGAATCCCTTTGATGGCGGTCGTTCAATTTGTGACAGTTTCATGACTCTAGAATTCCATTACAAACGATCCCCTTCTTAATGGCATTGAACGATAAATATTTGTCCCCGATCGGTTATATTTTTAAATTTATGATCATTTTTAGTGTTAATTTGACGATAATTTATTCTCCCCACAGAGACATGAACACGTAATAATCTATATCTAGTGACTTTGATGATAAATCTTCCTCCATTCTTAAGAAATACGAACACAATAATATTGTAATGCTTATTTCCTCAGTTCATTTCTATAGTGAGATAGATTTCAAAATGTGAGAATTATTTGAATTGTGAGCATTGTTCTTATAAAGATTTCTCACTGTTTGAAATGAATCTTACTATGTGAATTCCAAGTATTAATTCTATCATTATCATTATTATCCATGATTATGCATTTATATCAACAACAAATGAATGTATTCACACTATACCTTTGCATATTTGAGTATTTTATTATTATTACTATTAAATTTTGTAAAACTTCAAAGTGAAAAAACACTCACATTCTTTGATGTGGCGACGTCCTCCCACAACATTCTGTTTGGCTTGAGAATGTGCGATACCAGCACGAAACGGACGTCGCAAAATCAAAGAATGTGAGTGTTTTTTCACTTTGAAGTTTTACAAAATTTAATAGTAATAATAATAGAGAAAACAAGATGGATAACCAACAACGGATTTTATTTGTTTGAAATAATTCTTGCGCTCTGATAAAATGATAACTGTAATAGTAAATTTCATAAAATAATAACTGAAATTGCAAAAGAAAAGATGAAGAAAGAATTTCTCTAAATTTTTATTCTATGATAATACTGAATCAACTTGATTTCTGTTTCTTTAGTGTAATGAACACAATTCAACCTAGCATGGATACACACTAGTGCAGTCCATACTATTTACCCCTGGTGATTGATTTTTTTTTCAACTATCTCATGACAAACTTATGATATTTCGATTTTATGAAGAACTTTCTCCAAATTTTACATTGATGAGACATATGGATAGCCTTCTAGGGCGTCATATGCACTATAATTCATCAGTAACATAGATAATAATCAATAATCATAGAGTGATTGGAAATGAAAAACAGGATTAGTCTATTTCATTCCCGAATTTTGATAATGTTCAGATTTCAATGATGCACAATTGTTTGAGGTGATATATTAAGGTGCTGGATGGAATATGTATGCATAGGATAAGGCTTAAATAGATATGATGATCATAATCGAATTCAATTGAAATCAGTCTATTAAAATGAATTAATTATTAGCGGCGGAGCGTTACAATGTTACAATACTATTCTAGAATCACTAATTACTATCAAGTACTACTTTTATCCCAAAAAAGTATGGACCAGATTCTGTTTAACTTTTACAATTGAAATTCTTTGATTTTAATGCCAGTTAATACCTTCGAATTAATAAAAACATGATTCAATTCATCATGTTGTGGGGAGCAGTTTACTGTTCAGATTCACAATATGTAAAGAAAAAATAATGATAAAATTGGTTATGTAGATTGTAGAATATGCTGAAAGTTTAAAATTATGAATAATATATGTTTATATTCCATTGTATATTATCTATGATCCTTGAACAAAACGTTGATTTCTGTTTTTTTCTGTAATAAAGGATTATGTGGACTGAGATACTCTTTCTCAATATTTTACAATTTTTATGTTATGTTTTATTTATGTAAACGCATGTAAATCAAATGTATTGTGGATCAATATGACTGTGGAAACTAACATAAGAAAGTGAATAACTAATTTTAGATAAGGATAGTTGATAGTTGATAAAGATAGTAGATAATTGAGTGCTATAAACTTGATAAAAATCGAAATCATAAGCAGACGATTTTAAGATGATGTGAAAATTTACGGCAAGGATGTTTCAAAAATGACATGTTAATTTAAATTTGTTTTACATCTATGTTTTCAACCGAACTTTATGCAAAAAATAAATTCTCTATCTTTATACAATTAGATAGGACTAATTAATATAGATAGGCCTTCTATATTAAGGTGCTTACAGTTTTACGCGCCGCAAACATGAGCAATTCACTTTTAATCAGCTGATGTCAAGCTTTTTTATCTGTATCTTACCGTTCCTGTAAAAATACAGATATAATCAGCTGATTAAAAGTGATGTTAAAAGTAATCAGCTGATGTCAAGCTTTTTATATCTGTATCTTACCGTTTCTGTAAAAATACAGATATAATCAGCTGATTAAAAGTGAATTGCTCATGTTCGCGGCGCGTGTATCTGTACGCACCTTTATGTGTTATGGAAAGCTATTTCACTTTGAAAATATTTTCCCCTTCAACTCATAATCTAGTATTTATTGGTACTGCACAAACAATATTCATTATCCAATATAATGACACAACAGGTTTCTGTCTGGAGAATTACTCAGCTTATAAGTTGATAATTATTATTGAGTATCTTAATGATTGACTCGACTTTGAAGGAAGAAAAATTTGTATTTTTCCACAATTTTAAGCTCAAATCTAAGTGAAATCTAATGTATTTTTAACAAAGGTTACATTTATCATCAGTGAATTATTGTTCAAGATTTTTTAGTTTGATATTCATAGTTGAGGTTGAATTTAAGTCTTAATCAAAAATATTTGCCAATTTTATCTCTAGCCAAAGATTTGAAAAGGTTGAGGTCTAATTATAAAATATTCTATGTATTATGTATAATTCATCTTATGTATTATTTTAAATATTTGACTTGTTACCTTCTCTCCATTTCCCTTTTATCATTTTTGTATTAGGCCTACTTGTACAAATTGAATAAATGAATTTTATTCACTTGTACAAACTATCATGTACTTACTCTATTTCATCATGTTTATATTATCATGAATCAATTATTCTCTATGTAAACTTATAATATATTTATGTATTTTGAGAGAAATCACATCATAGCTGAAAATGTAATAAGTGAGTGTGATATATAGTCTATTTTGAGTGTGTTGATCTGGTGACGGAATTCCATGATCTTGTGGAATAACGGTGATTGTACATATATTTTTAAAGAATTTAGCTAATTTCAATGAGAAAAATAAAGTTTGAAATAAGTTCGTTTAGCATATTTTGAGGACACTTCTAGCCTGATATAGACTGTCCAACAAAACTTCAAAGTAATTGAAAGAGACTTTATGATCAACACAGGAAAAATTTGACTTTGAAACTTGTATTTTATCATTTTTATTGTTTCCTTGACTCGTTAAAACACATTGACTTGTCATAATATGCTTTGTATTAATTGGTGATTTGTTGAGTTAGTATAAGTAACTAGATGGATTTATGTGAGTGGAAAATTCACAGAACTCCAACTTGATAATTATTGTGTAAAAAACACAATTCATGAAATAAATTATCTTTTGGTGTATGGTAATTCATATGCATAAATACTCAGGCTGTATGAGATCATCCAATATCAATTTTATTAGCAGAATATCAGTCACATTTGCTTGTATTATCATGTGACCTGACTGACTCAGGTCTGGTGTCAGAGTTTTCAGGTCGCAACTGATCAATTTCAGGGCCTCTGACATGACCTATATTATTATCATTAGTTTTACATTTGCTTTTAAAATGTCATTTTTTGACAGATAACTCACTTTATAAATTATATTGACTGATATACACCCAAGTATTGCTTATTTATTTTAGGTATTTGTTAGCTGCTTTATTATAATAACATGTTTGTTTTACTGTTATTCAATTCATTTTCACATATTTACTGATCACGTACCTTAATATACTTTTGTTGCATCAATCAATAAAGTTTCTGTTTTATTTGATTTATTTTTATTTTCCATTTTTTCATCATTCAAATCAGTTGTGAGTACCTTAGTTTTGTATACTGTCTACTGATCATTTATTTGTCTTCATTTTTCCATGTATGCATGTCTTTCCCTTTTCAAACTGTATCTCTAAGAACATATTTACATAAATTATCATATTATACTCTTGAAATCTTGAAGTAAGTTACCAGTTCAAAATTGATATACAACTGAAATAATTTATTAAAAACATCTTATATTATTTTTCAAGTTTTCCAACAACTGAGAGATTGAACTCATGAAAATAAATATGCTAAAGATCAATAATATTGTACTCCATATTTTGAAAAATTTATAAAATAATATAATTGTTAATTGTTATGGGTTAGTTCAATTTAATTCATTATAGTCATCAATAGTTCTTTGTAGATAAGAATAATATTGAAAGAATATTTAAATCCAGTGAAATTTTAATAGAGCGCAGAAATTATACAAAAAAAACATCATATTTCGATAACTCCTGTAAATTCTTGGCAAAACTCACATGTCAGTGAATATTAGTTGACATCAAATTCTCGATCCATTGTAAAAATGTTTTTAATTGATAGTTGAAATTTCCCGTATTTATATCCAAAATCATTCATAGACTATTCAAATTTATAATGTAAGTTCACTCAAGCTTACAGGTTAAGATACACAAATTCGATAAATCTTTTTCTATAACAATCCTAGCGTACTTATTGGAAACATTGATAAATAATTAAATAGGGAATAAAATTGAATCGAAAAAGCTTATGAAGTATACACAATTAGCCTTAAACTAATGTTGATCTTAGAATCCGAATTGTTGAACTAATTATATATGTAATTACATGTAAATATTAGCACATAAATTAGAGACTAATTACATTATGTACATATACGCTGACAAGTGCACATACACATTACAATATATGAAGTTTTTAAATAAATTTTAGATAAAACTTAATTTGAAATAACAAATATTCACAATAGCTTCCAAATGTATAAACACTGATTGTATGTACATATTTATAATACATCAATGCATTTGTTTTCAAATAATAACTTGGCAACAGATCCTACATGTTGCCAAATTATATGAATTTTACTATTATTAAATAATTATGTAAATAACTACTCGATCAGTTAAAATTGTTTTCTAATTATTGAAAATTTTAATCATTGTTAGCACTCAGAAAATATTTTACAAAATTCATACATTTATTATGAAGTTGAGATTTTTTATAAATGTATCTTATATTATTGCACAAATGGCCTGATTGAAATAAATTCAACACTTATCAGAGAAGTCGTAGAATTGTTCAATGATGAGATAGAAACGCAATAATTATTGTTGTTGTAGTTTTTAAAGTGTTAGTTTTATTCGCGAAAGACTTTGTTTCAAAAACAAAGCTTCAAAGCTTAAGTTTCAAAGCTTATGGCATCTGTTGTTGAAAGTTGAGTTATTCTGTTTCAATTTAACCTATACTGAGTTTTATTACAAACGTTTAGGATTTTTTTAAATGGGAATATTAATGCTCTATAAGAAATTCTGACAGTTTGAAGATAAACTTACTACTCTAAGTGCCGGTTGAACAGAACCCTGTTGAATTTTAAACGTGGTTAATTTCACGAGAACCAATCAGAGAAGATCTTTTTTTATAAGACGGCTTCTCTGGTTGGCTCTTATGAAAATAATCACGGTTAAAATATAACCGGCTTTTGTGCAACCGGGCCTAATAATGTATAATGCCAACGAGCATTGGAGCTCCAGATTCCTTCAGATAAAACTATAATAGTATAAACTGCAACAACATATTGTGTTTCCATTTCAAAAAAAAAATTTTAACAATGAACAAAGCATTTATGTGTTTGTTAGAATTCATTTTTGAATCTAAGTGCATTTCATATGTGATTGTATTTATAACTTGGCTTCCAATAATTGCTATGTAACTTTACTTCCCCTGATCTTTGTCTGAATTGAGTGTGATAAATTATTTTAAAATAATTATAGTAAATCATATAAAACATAACTTACATTTCAATATTATGCTTTCAAATTTGAGCTTAAATAAAAGAGGTAGTCTATCTGTATTTGCGTATCATCTATTATTATTTTATCTTGGATCAAAATAAGTCCCAAATAACATCACAATTATATTATCCAGATTATTTTGAAACTAAAGGGATTTTTTAATATTAAATTTATTAATATTTTATGTTATACATTTAATTTCAAACTGTCAGAATTGGTTAAATAGAAAGATTTGATGTTATTTCTAAGCAATTCTGACAGTATGAACTGAATCCCACTAAAATTATCGATCATCTAATATTAAATCTTATTGTAATAATAAAAAGCTACGTACTTACCACATTTCAATAGTTTATGTTGTTCAATGGTCTATGGGATGAAAAATGTATAGCCTACATTGTTAGAATAATGAGAATGACAACACCCTCATGTATAATAATAAATATCATTGTTAAATTATTATGAAAATAATGTTAAAATAGTACCTCAAGGGATTTATCCAAAATAATTAAGAAACTTCCCTAAATTTGACTTTTTTTACTTACAATTAAATTATTTTCGCTAATAAAATTCATACTACACTCCTTTAATATCGGTATAAATATAATAAACAGTCACTATTACTCAAATTAACTCAAGCAATTCATTCAAAATAATCAAGAAACTTTCCTAAATTTGACGTTTTACCTAAAATTATTTTCACTCTAATGAAAATCATACTTCTCTCCTTAATATCGATATAAATATAATAAACATTTATCATAATTCTTATTACCCAATTCAGTTCCATTGTCTCAAAACCTTATTAGAAAATACCTCATGTACAATTCAAATTCATGGTTTTCCTCTCAAATAACCAATTTTTCAAAAATGTAAACTACATTATAAAATCATATATTATCAAATTACTAACGGATCTGCGAACTCGAAGCTTTAAAACTAAATTAAGTTTATTCTAGGATTATTGAGATTTATTAATGAGTTATAATGTTAAGATTGGATGTCTATGTGAAGCATGAAATGAACGGGAAGGGATGTAGAATGTAAATCTTAAGAGACTGAAGATAAGTAATCATTATTGTACTAAAATTAAAAACAATCTTCTAGTATTAAAATCATTTCCGCTTGAGCAACACTTCAGCTTTCTCAACTTTCATCGAATATTAAATCTTCAACTCTTTAAACTATCCATAAAAATAATATATTTATATTCCTAAAATCATTCTCAACTAATTACAAAATTAATACTTCTTGTTAAAAATGTGTTCAATATTTGAATCTAATGATATGAAAATTGAAATGACTTCTATATTCTCTTACTGTCCTACTAATTACCAGCACTCTTCATTCGATTTTGATAATTAAATCATAAAATCTAATTACTATAGTGATAGTATACTGCACTTAATGAAGACGATTATAAATTAGATGAATTGAAATTCGTTATTGTGATAATTAGTAATTTAATAAAATAGAGTTTGTTAGTAGATACAACTTGAAATAATTTGTATATTTACTGGAAATCTATGAGATTCACTCTAAATCTATTATCATAAGGAATCCTAACAGTTTTTGATAAATTCTATTATTTAGGTCTAGACTACTACAAATCCAGTTGAACTGCTCTCAAAAAGACGAAACTTGTTACATTATTTCAAATGTTTTATAAAACTATTTTAATTGTTGAATAAACCTCTATATTTTTAGTTCAATGTAAAATAATAATATCGTGTGACCTGGCTGGCTCAGGTCTGGTGTCAGAGTTTTGATTTTGAATGAAAAAGACTGAGAAATTGTCAAAAACCACTGATTTATTGATAATTAGAAAGACAATTCGGTTATTACACCATAGTCAATCTCTGATAAACAGAGATTTACTAATAACCGAAACCGAATTCTAATTATCAATAAATCAGTGGTTTTTGAAAATTTCTCAGTCTTTTTCATTCAATATGAATAATTACCACAATATCAACTTCTCAACTACACAAAAAGTCAGAGTTTTCAGGTCGCAACTTATCAATTTCAGGGCCTCTCACATGACCTAATATAATAATTCAAGTATATATCAACCTGAATTCGAGGTACAGACTTGGAATTGAGAAACTTCGCTCTAAACTATTCTCTGTCTTTTTTAAATATGTTTGTCTCAAATATTTCAAATTCAAAATAACTACACAATTCCAAACATGCAATCAGTATGTTGAAAAACAAATAATATTAGTGACCTGCCTCAGGTCCGATCAGTATAAAAAATGTTGTTGTTATTATAATTTAAGCATTACGTCTTTACTCGTCTATAGTGAGGTCCACGTTATAATGGCAGTGTTTGATTAGCAATGGTATTGCTGTCCTTGTCTATCATTCAACAAAGTGGTTAGCGCTATCTCTTTCTCGCTTAGCTCTGTTGCCAGATCAACTTCTAACAATGCAGAATTAATTATCAATTAACAAAATATTTCATCTTAATTATGAAAATTCATTATTCTTTCTTGCTCAATAAAATATAATTGGTTATTTTAAACAAGAATGAACAGTTAATATTACATTAATAAACCTGTAACAGCTACCATCTATAGAAGGCATTGACAAGACTGGGGAACGGCAGCGTTGTTTTCCTATCATTCTCCCCTGCCATTATAACGTGGACATCACTATAAAATGATACAACTCTTGTATACTTTTCAATTGATTTTTTTATGAATTTATTGATGAAATAATCCTCCCATCCACGGTATTTAGATGAAAACGGTAGTGGTCATGAAATGTGTGCGCAGTGGCCAGCCAGCTAGGTTGCGTCATCGACACCAACCGCCCTTTTTTAACACCTATTGGCAATTTATGAAACTTATTTGTTAAAAACAGATGATTTGATATAGAATGACGTCAGCTACACCCGAAATTTAGCACAAACATGCGCGTGACACCTACCGTCTTCTTCTATATACCGTGCTCCCATCAACTAACAAACTCTACAAAGACAATGTAAATTTAAGAACTATATAATTGAAGATCGGCCATTGTAAAAATATATTTATATTTATAAGATCTACAAAAAATCATAACAAATTACATATAATACACTAGGGTAATAATATCACAAAATACTTGAAAACGCTGCTGTGTTCCTTCCTGAATAGATAATAATATATCTATAGTGGTATTCACTTTAAATTGTCAGAATTCCTAGTAAGGAACATCAAAGATTCCCATTGAAACAATGCTGACAGTGTAAAGTGAATTTTACTTGAGTTATATATATATATTATAGATGATAACATGATATAATCTATTGAAAGCAGTAGACTTTATGGAAAGAAAGGCCAATTTAAAATTTCAAAATCTTATAATAAATTAGTCTTAGCTTTCTAGCTGAAAAACTTGATAATCCACAGGTAAAACACAAGCGGTACGATAATAATTGCCTTTTATTATAGAGAAATCATGAAATTGTTGAGTTGGTTATCTTGCGCTTTTTTCTTATCGGTTTGATGTTGGTGAGACTGGTAAAGATGGGATAAAACATTAATATATTTTTCTATAGTGAGATTACTTTAGACTGTCAACATTATAATGTTAGTTAAAGGTGCGTTTACACCAAAGTTATTAACAAAATATTTATTTCCCGTCCTTATAGATTCTATTAGATTGAACGGAACTTGACAAACACATATGTTCATCATGTGTAGGATACGTTATGTTCAATCTAATAGAATCTATAAGGATTAAGTTCTTATCAGAATGTTTATTTTTCTGTCCTTGTAGGTTCTATTAGATTGAACGGAACTTGACAAACACATATGTTCATCATGTGTATGATAAGTTATGTTCAATCTAATAGAATCTATAAGGATTAAGTTATTATCAGAATGTTTATTCTTCTGTCCTTATAGATTCTATTAGATTAAACGGAACTTGACAAACACATATGCTCATCATGTGTATGATAAGTTATGTTCAATCTAATAGAATCTATATAAGGACGGAGAAATAAACATTTTGTTAATAGCTTTGGTGTAAACGCGGCTTTATGAAGAATTGCTGTCAGTTAGGCTCAACTCACACTTACGCGACTCAGGTCGAGAAGAGACTCGACTCTAGTCGAGAGCATGTGTTTCCAAATGGTGACACTCAGACCAGTCGATTCTTGTCTCCGCGACGTCACCATTTGGAAACACATGCTCTCCACTAGAGTCGAGTCTCTTCTCGACCTGAGTCGCGTAAGTGTGAGTTGAGCCTTATAAAGTATTAAATTTATTCTCACTACCATTAATCACAAGAAACCTATTTTCTCCAGTATTAGGTCAAAAGAGACTCTGCAATATTTATGTTGAATATGAATGATTGCGATATAGGCAACTTATAGCGAATAAATATGATATAAAAATAAATATTTGAATGTTAAATTACCATAAAAACGCATTACAAAATGTCGAATCTTCATCATGTAAAACTAAAGTTGAGCATTGCTTTAAATGTGATCTCGATTTGTAATAAATTATTCCAAACACTAATACGTCAGATTAATAACACAACACAAGAAAATCTCTTCTTTCTGTAATGTGTTCGTATAAATTTTCATTTCACGAGTAGTCACAGCTTGACGACGAATCATTGTCTCACTCTATTCATAATTAATGGAAACACTGGGATGTTGTCGAAACTATTAATAATTTATAAAGCATATAATAATTCATAAAGCATAATAATTTATAATTTATAAAGCAATTCTTATGTACAAATTTTCTCACTTTCTATATACTAGCTAGCCTAGGCTACTTGTGAAAATGATTTTTCAACTCTCTCTTCTACTATAATTCATTTTCTTTACCTTCTCTCCATTCAATCCTTCACTTTATCTCTTACACTTCCTTTTCAATCAATCATTTTACAAAATTCTACATCTATTCAGATCGATCACCATATTCCAATCTATTATTTTCATCAAGCACATCTCTCAAAATTTCACAAACTTTTGCCTAAAACATCTCTTTAAAAATTCATCACAAAGTCTCACCATACTCAAATTATTTATCAATCAATCTTACGCAAGTTATTATAAATATGCTCATCAATTTCTTATAGAAATTGTTAAATTTTATCAAATAGTATTTTTGCGCCAGTTATGTTGACTATTGAATGTTGAAGATTTATAAATAGATTTTGTAATCGATAAGATGAATAAAAATTAATAAAATTGCATTATACATAAGCGAGTGAATTGTATTATTTATGCAGCAAGAAAATATCGAAAATTTCATTATTGTTTTGTCAAAGTTTCAACACAAAATTACGTTTTAATTTAACTCTTATTTGATTTATCTTTATAATATTCAAGTTGAATTTTTTATCTTCATTCTTTAATATTCTATTTCTGTTTTTACTTTATATTCTATTTCACTATTATACCATAGAGAAACAATAGCGTAAGTAGATATCCCATGGTATAGGGCGTTTATGTCGCAACTTTTACTGTTAACTCAAGCCGATTACTGTCGATTATTATAGATTTTACTGCTTTGTTGGGGTGAGAGTGTATGAACGGCACAATATATGAGAGACTACCAGCGTCAGACAGCTTCATGGAAAGTTGCGACAGTGAAAGTTGCGACATAAACGCCCTATACCATGGGATATCTACTTATGCTATTGTTTCTCTATGCTATTATCATCTTGCTAAATTCACTATTCAGTGAGATGATTTACATTAATTTACTATGTTTTATATTTGACGTAATTTTTCATCTTTCTTCCATTTATTTTGTAATGTTTATACCATCAATATTTCCTTACATTGTCTTTAAATATAAGTTACTTTTTTCATTGAGGATGATGCACACCAGAGACAAATGATAAGGTACTATAGTGAGGTCCACGCAGGGGTGCCCACACCATGTTTTGATGTCGCAAGTTGCGACATGAGGCTGAATTTTGGGGAGGATTTTTGGAAAAAACTAGGGAGATGGGGGGATTTTTCAATATATAGTTTTTAAGTACCTAAATGGATACCAAATTTTGAAAATATGGGGGAGGGGGAATTTTATGGACCATTGGGGGGATGGGCACCCCTGGGTCCACGTTATAATGGCAGTGGAGAAAGATAAGAGAGCAACGTTGCCGATCCTCTGTCTTGTCAATGACTTCTATGGAGGGTATCTGATACAGGTTTATTGATGTAATATTAACTGTTCATTCTCGTTTAAAATAATCAATTATATTTTATCAAGCAAGAAATTGTATTTTTCAATAATTTCATAATGAATTTTCATAATTAAGATAAAATATCTTGTTAATTATTAATTCTACATTGTTAAAAGACAATCTGGCAACAGAGTAAAGCGAGAAAGAGATAACAATATCCGCTTTGTTGTTGAATGATAGACAAGGTTAGCAATACCATTGCTAATCAACCACTGCCATTATAACGTTGAACTCACTAATTAGGTATCATTACTCTATCGGTATACGGCATCTTTACAGTAGGCTACTCTATGTGCCCACATAAACGTTTTGCTTGTGAGTGGGTAATGGAGAGTACTAATAGGTAATGCTACATGGACTAATTGCAGCTTAAGGCTTGTACACAGTGAACTGCGATATGCAATATCTGCGACAGCGAAGATCTCATGTAACCAATCACCTACAGCTTAAAAAATGTGCCAACTCTGTCAAGAAAATTCCGTCGCCATCATGCAAATCGCAGTAGAGTTAAGAAGGCATTAAAGAGGCAAATTTGTTCATTTTCTTCCTGAACCTCTTCTATAAATCTATTGCCTTCTATAAATAATATTCTGAGCATTCAAAAACTCTCATTATTCTGGAATAAGTACCTAATGTTCTGTACTGTACTGAACTGAAGACGGAGGAGAATTCTTAAATGATTGGGGAGAATTTTTAAGAGTACGTTTTCAACAGTACCTACCTATTATATTATTCACTGAAACATGAAATCTTTCTTCCAAAATTCATGGATTTCATTTGAAATACAAATCTCCCAGCTTTGGTTAATTTTCGAACTATGGATAGAGGTTGACCTAACAAGTGTTGTGCTATATATGGGGCGTTTCGCTACAATACAGAGTGAGTTACTTATTCACTGAAACATAAAATCTTTCCTATACTCGCAGATCAGAGAAATCACTCATATTCAAATGCTTATAACTCAAGAATAGGAGTAGATTTTACAAAATCACAGATTTATTATTTTTGAGATGAATCAAATTGGTCATTGATTGATATTCTTTTTATATTGTATTTCATTTTGACTTTATTCTATAAATAAATAATATGCGTGAGTATAGGACACAAGCTTCAAAAGCAATAACATATCAGATTTTTTATTTAGAAACACTTCATTTTTGAAAAGAATACGAACGGGTTTTAAAAAAAAATTATTGATTGAGGATGGATTATCATTATGTTGTAGAGTGCAGGCGATATTTGAATTTAGCGGCTTAGTTGCCGCCATCTTTTTTGCACTGCCACGGCTGCTATTCAGGAAGCACTGGCTCAGTTTCAGTTCAGTTTTCTAGTTTCCAACTAGCAAGTCGTGTGTTTTCTGTTTTGTGAATATAACCTGTAATTTGCTGATTAACAAGAAACGCAAAATAATGGATTTTATTCAAAATATCTTTAACTTATATGTAATCTAATCTCAAGTTGTTAATTTGTTGATTGTTTATAGGTTTATAAACAATGGATGATCAAAATGATGGTTCGAAAAAGTCTCACAAGAAACCTCATTCAGGTATGTCAATACACACGTGTATAACCGTACTGTTTTATTTATAAAATTCATTTACCTCA
The DNA here is from genome assembly GCF_014356525.2 of Nilaparvata lugens. Lineage (NCBI taxonomy): Eukaryota > Metazoa > Arthropoda > Insecta > Hemiptera > Delphacidae > Nilaparvata > Nilaparvata lugens. The sequence continues at coordinate 3,285,504 of NC_052514.1, read as the reverse complement.
AATTTTAAGATTTACAATTGATGGAGATTTCAAGTTTTGGGCTCTAATGAAATATAATACTTTACATTCTCTTACGGAACCTTGTTATGACCAATAACTTACAGTAGGTGCCTCTCCGCACCTTTGAAGCTTATAGAATTTTAATGATTATTGTTATTCAGTAAAGTTGCTCATTGAATCTAATTTTATTAATCTATGCATTAAATAGCATACGTCTACAAAACTCTCTTAGAACAATATCTTTAAAACTGTAGTGTAAGAAAGATCTAAACAAGTAATTATCAAATCTACATAGTAGATACCGTACATAACCTCACATTATTAGTCATCATATTCCAGTAGTAGCATTTTCAAACCCTCATTCATATTTCATAGGTCTATATTCTTTACCAGATAAGGCTACATTCTCTCACATAAGGTTTGGTCAAATTTAAAATGAAATTACGCATTAAAATGATACTAGTGAAGATTAAAAAATTATTAACATAATTTCTCTTTGTAGGTCGTAAAGCTGAGAAAAAGGATAAGAAGAAGAACCAACATGTACAGGAATTGACGGACGCTCAGCGAAATCCAAAAGCATTTACTTTCAATTCTGCAGTCCGAGCTGAAAGAAATTTTAGAAGGTGACAAACAACTTAAGCTACCTTTTCGATTGTAATACTTTAATTCGGTTCATTCTATTGCTTTGAGTGCTCCATTCTTTAATTCGATTTTTTCTATTGCTTTGAGGGCTTCATTACCATAGAGAAAATGTAGCATAAAAATATATTGCATGCTATAAGGCGCTTATTTTCCAAATTAAATAGGTTAAGTCTAGCCGATAGTTTCATGCTTCATAGTTTTGTAAAGCTATGTTGCGCTGATAGTCTCAGCTTGCTGCCCGTACAATCTGACCCGGCCGTGCGGCCAAGACAGTTTACAGGGTGTCCCACAAAAGTTATAACAGCCGAAGACCATAGATTCTACATGGAAATCCTAAAACCTCATTTAAACCTAAAATGAGCGCTCAAAGTTGAAAGAAGTACATCGTCGAGTGCAAAGCTGATATTGCAACAGTTTGAACACTATCTAGGCTTCAACAAATATATAATTAATCAACAGAATATTCAATCTCAATTCTGAAATGAATTATTGAAAAATAATATAATATTCTCTTGACTAATAAAATATAATTTATTTGTCTATTCATATGGCTTTTATCGGCAGAGAGATCCTTTTGGATGTTCTGCCTCGCCGTATTACCCAATGTCATTTCCTATCAACACCCAAGTTTATAGGTTATGTATTCGGTTCATCATGTTTTCTCACTAAAAAATTGCACTTTCACTTCCTGAGTTTCTATTTTATAAAGTTCAAAATCAAGAAAGCTTACTTCTAAACAAATTTATATTTGAAAAGCAAACAAATATAAAATGTTGATGATAATATTGAAAAATGAAAATTTCACATTAGGTTACAATTTTTTCCATGGCAACCAATCAAAATATAATTGATTATTTTAACGAATAAGAACAGTTAATATATCATTAGATGGCTACCTAAGCCGAATAAATACGGAGAGTATTATAGTAAAAGGGATAAGTTCCTTTTTGTAAGAAACCCAGAATTGATGTTTGTGCCTGACAAAAATCTATCTTCGAAATAATTAATTAATGAAATTTTGTGTTACAGAGGCCAAGACATCCAGACCAAAAAGCACCATGTGCCGAAAGTGGACCGCACCCCGATCGAGCCCCCGCCCATTCTGGTGGTGGTTGTGGGACCCCCCAAAGTGGGCAAGTCGCTGCTCATTCACTGTCTCATCAAGTCATTCACCAAACAACCCCTAACCACCCTCAAGGGACCTGTTACTGTTGTCACAGGTAATCAAACTATAATATAATATTATCAGGTCTATGATTAGCGTATGACATATATAGACGCACACAAATACATAGGTAGTCAAAGAAAAAATCTGGTCATGAGACCGTTGTCAGGTTAATAAAATACTGTGAATATATTAAATTTTTGATGTCGAGGTTGTCAAATTAGTGTAGTAATTGTGGAGAAGTCGAGATAAAATCATTTAAATCGCCTTGGTAAGCATGTATATTTCTGATGATGTGCTTCATCGTCTGTCTAGCCTCTCCACAATCACAAGCAGGGGAAGGTAAACTGCCCTAGTCAATTTTATATTTGATTGTAATACCGTACAGTTAGTGGATTCTTTCTATGGCTTTGAGGGCCTCATTACCATAGAGAAAATGTAGCATAAATATATATTACATGCTATAAGGCGCTTATTTTCCAAATTAAATAGGTCAAGACAAGCCGATAGTTTCATGTAGTTTTGTAAAGCTATGTTGCGCTGATAGTCTCGGCTTGCTGCCCGTACAATCTGACCCGGCCGTGCGGCCAAGACAGTTTACAGGGTGTCCCACAAAAGTTATAACAGCCGAAGACCATAAGATCTACATGAAAATCCCAACAAAACATGTCCAGTAAATTTTCTTATATCGACATTAGTTTTTTCTAACCATAGAGATCTATCGATCTTTCAATGTTTTTGAAAAAACGTCCATTACTAGAAAGCTATCATTTAGAATATAATTCTAAGGATACGGTTGGAAAGAGGAATATTCAAATAATTTGTTATATTGATAAAGCTTTTAAACCTAAAATGAGCGCTCAAAGTTGAAAGAAGTACATCGTCGTGTGCAAAGCTGATATTGCAACAGTTTGAACACTATCTAGGCTTCAACAATGTAGGAATATATAATTAATCAACAGAATATTCAATCTCAATTATGAAAAGGATAATTAAATCATTGAAAAATAATATATATTCTCTTGACTAATAAAATATAATTTATTTATTCATATGCCTTTTATCGGCAGAGAGATCCTTTTGGATGTTCTGCCTTGCCGTATTACCCAATGTCATTTCCTATCAACACCCAAGTTTATAGGTTATGTATTCGGTTCATCATGTTTTCTCACTAAAAATGTGCACTTTCACTTCCTGAGTTTCTATTTTATAAAGTTCAAAATCAAGAAAGCTTACTTCTAAACAAATTTATATTTGAAAAGCAAACAAATATAAAATTTTGATGATAGCCTAATATTGAAAAATGAAAATTTCACATTAGGTACAATATTTTCCATGACAACCAATCAAAATATAATTGATTATTTTAACGAATAAGAACAGTTAGTATTACATCAGATGCCCACCTAAGCCGAATGAATACGGAAAGTATTATAGTAAAAGGGATAAGCTCCTTTATGTGAGAAACCCAGAATTGATTTTTTGTACCTGACAAAAATCTATCTTCGGAATAATTAATTAATGAAATGTTGTGTTACAGAGGCCAAGACATCCAGACCAAAAAGCACCATGTGCCGAAAGTGGACCGCACCCCGATCGAGCCCCCGCCCATTCTGGTGGTGGTTGTGGGACCCCCCAAAGTGGGCAAGTCGCTGCTCATTCACTGTCTCATCAAGTCATTCACCAAGCAACCCCTAACCACCCTCAAGGGACCTGTTACTGTTGTCACAGGTAATCTATAATATAACATTATTAGGTCTATTATTAGCGTATGGCATATTATATAGACGCACACAAATACATAGGTAGTCATGAAAAATCTGGCCATGAGACCGTTATCAGGTTAATAAAATACTGTGAATATATTAAATTTTGATGTCGAGGTTGTCAATGTAGTGTAGTGATTGTGGAGAAGCCGAGATAAAATAATTTAAATCGCCTTGGTAGGCACGTATATAACAATTTCTGATGATGTGCTTCATCGTCTGTCTAGCCTCTCCACAATCACAAGCAGGGGAAGGTAAACTGCCCCAGTCATTAAGAGAAGCCCCACATCTCCCGTGGCAAGTTATAATCCTGTTGAGGGCCGTTCACGTCCGTCTTGGCACTTCAATAATATAATATTATAATAAAGGAAAGATTTGGATTTTCTATCCAAATTCACAAATTAGTCTTGGTTTAGCATGTTCGAATTCTTGTCTGAAGTTATTGTTTAATAAATTACCGTAGACTTATATGTACTTTATAATTATTACTTTAATGTTGTTAAGCTGTATGATTTTTCTCTCATAATTTGTAAATATTATGAATTGGTTGAATAAAATTTGAATTTGAAATTTGAAAAGAATCGGCCTATACATGTACGGGATAGGAAACACACGCATCATCACGTCTCAACTACTGGACTGAATAATTTGAAATTTTACATATAGATTCGCAATTTACTGAGGATGGTTATTCACCTATTTTAAAATTCTTCAAGATCTCAGTTGGTCAAGTTTTTAATTAGCCTCTTGCGGAGCACGGGTTACCTGCTAGTCAATCATAATTAGGGCGAGACCACATTAGGTGGTTTTCAGACGAGTCGGCAGGGCAGAATCTCTCCGAACGGTTGATTCCCCAATGCCAACCCAATCTGCCAATCGGAGAGATTCCTGCCATGTCGAATCGTCTGAAAAACCACCCAATTCAATTGATTGGGTTGGAATTTGGGATGATGATGATGAATAGAATAAAATGACTGCCTTTATTTTTGACCTAGGAGGGCGAAGTTAGGGCGCAGTCGGCCCTCTCTTACACTTAACCCTCATGAAGGAGGAAAATAACACATTTTGAAGAAAAAGAAGAAGACATGAAGAAGGTATGATGTTGAAGAAGAAGACAGAAGACATGATGTATGACGATGAAGTAGGAGAAGAAGGAACACATGATAAAAGGAGAAGAGGAACACTTGACAAAAGAAGAAGAGGAACACACGATGAAGAAGAAGAGGATGAAGATTGGTACCACCAAAAAATTATTTTATCCAATGGTTATTGAGTTATTCTTTTACAAATATAACTATTATTACTGAACTCTGTAAAATATTTTTCTTGATGAAAGTATATAATAATTATCGGGGTGGAATTATTATGGCATTATTAAATAAAAACAATTTTAAACTTTTAGTACCTTTGAAATGCTTTAATGTTTTTAATAAGAGGGTACTAAAAGTTTTAATTTGAATCGAGTAGCTCATATAAGCAAAGTGATTTTAGCATTATTAACTAAAATCAACAACTTATATTCTATCAGATCTATCGGCATGAATTGAATCTCATTTATATAATATATGAAGGATAATACTTTAATATATATTAGGAGGTATTATCTCATAAACGGAGGTATTATCTCCTAAAGCAGGCAATGAAAAACAAACATGGCAACAATGTCTTCCTATAATTTCCCTGACACTATAACGTGAATCTCAGTATAGTATTATTTATTACTTGTGTATTTGTATATTAATAATAACATGTAGTATAGCTTACTCATCACTTGTGTATTTGTATTACCAATTACATGTATAATAGTCTTAGTACCTTAGTCTAAGTGGGGAAATATATTTTCTTGATTTGTTTTTGTTTAATTACTATTGAATATGTATATGATTATTTGTGGCAATAAAAAAATGAATTGAATTAGCTTCTTGATAATTCAAGTATCCGCTTTTAAAAAGAGTTGAGTTCCATAATTTTTGACGTGACAACGTCTTATAAATTGGTTTGCCGGGTGACACTTCAAGAAACTGCGTTACGTTCCCACGTTATGCGCTCACAATGAGAGCGAGTGAGAGCGTTCGTTTCGGTTCACGGTCGTCTGGAAAGAGCACGAATAGGAGCAGTGGCGAGCAACGCTTCACCTGGAGAGAGAGTGAAACGAAGCAATCTCCTGCGACTGCGCCACTACTTAGTGAATAGGTTATGTGAATAAGTATAAGTGAATAGGTATAAGTGTAAGTATAATAGGTATAAGTGAATAGGTTATGTTGTAGTATTCACAATGTTGTGGTAGTTTTCAATCACAAAAGTAGTATAAATCGTTTCTTAGCCAATAATAATTTGTTTAACTTGAAAAAAATGAGCGCGACTTGCTATGTAAAAAATTGAATCGAGCACTGTTAGCCCGCCTAAGAGCGAGAGAGACAGAGTGATTTTGTTGAGGATGTGTGAAGGTAAAAATAAAATTTTGTTAATATGAAATTCAGTGTGAGATTCTTTGTATAAATTAATGTTTTAAATATAATTCTTTGTATAAATAAATGTTTTAAATTGTTACTATTATTTCATCCTTCTTCCTACTATAGGAATGAATATTCACATTAAAATTATTTTACCACTCAAAGTCGTTGTCACGTAAAACTTTCGCCCGTATACCAACTTTACAGGCAACCATGCATTTTTTTTATAGTTTTTTTTCAATTCGATTTCTAGGTAAGAAAAGGCGAATCACGTTCATGGAATGCAACAACGATATCAACAGCATGATTGACTTGGCCAAGATAGCTGATTTAGTTCTGTTACTAATAGATGCGTCGTTTGGCTTCGAGATGGAAATATTCGAATTTCTCAACATTTGTCAAGTAAGTACAGTATTGTTTTCGTTTTCTATTCCCAGTGATCTTTCCTCAGGATTCATTCTCCTCCATACCAGTCTCATGATAAAGTTATCAGACCCAGTTTCTAGGACACTAATCAGATCTGATGGATCATTAAACATACATTTGATGGTTCATTAGATTTAATAACAAATTTCAATCAAAATTCTAGCTTTGTAGGGTCAAACTGTGAGGATAAGACTTGGATAACAATCCCATATTTAGGCCTTGTATCTGATAAGATAGGTAGGGAATTGAAGAGGAATGGATTTCATGTTGCTTTCAAGACCGAACCGATTTTAAATAGTCTATTTAGCTGGAGTAAAGACAGAATTGATATTTGGGATAAAAGCGGGGTGTACAAACTTAAATGTGATGATTGTAATGCTTGTTATGTGGGTCAGACTGGTAGAAGTTTCAAAAGTAGAATTAAAGAACACATCAGAGATTGGAATAAACAAAATGGGGAATCTCACTTTGCAGAACATTTGATAACAAATAATCACAAGTTCACAGTTAAAGAGAATGTTGAGTTTCTGCATGTTAATAACAAAGGCAGATCTTTGAATATTCTAGAGGCTTTAGAAATAACAAGAGTAATTAAGGAAAATTCCCAGTATAGTTTTAATGACCAGATTCATTTCAACTAATACAACACTACAAATTTAGTTTTATCATAAAATTGTAAGCATACATTAGTCAATAGTTTTCCATTTACATATTTTGTTTTATTATCTTTCACACTTGTTTTCTTGGTTCTTATTTTGTACTGAAAGTTAATTTTTTTATCATGGCGATTCTGTTGCTTAAGCCGCCATTTTGTCACACCGTTGAGTGGAAGGAGACTGTCTAGCTAGGCCAATGGCAGGCGTTCATGCCCTTGACCAATAGCAGTACTCGCCTACTAGTATAAATTCTGCTGCTCTTGTATTAAGTTTTAGTTTATCAGAGATTGACAATGGCGTAATAACCGAAACCGGTCTTTCTAATTATCAATAAATCAGTGGTTTTTTGACAATGTCTTAGTCTTTTTCATTCAAGATTTAATAAGTGCGAGTACTAAAAAGTGATCTCTTTTCGATTGTATTTTTTGTATTTGTAATTTTTGTCACATTTCTATTTCATTCCTTTCTATTTCCTCCCATACGGATCTTAAATTGAGTATCTTTTGGTTAAGCAACATGCTCTTTCCATTGTTGGTGATAAGTTGCAACTCTCTCATTCATGAAGAACCTCTGTGTGTAGGGAGATTCCTTCAAGGAACCTCTGTAGGGAGCTTAATCTAGCCTCCATCTAGGGTCTCTGAAGCCTGATGTTTTTGCAACGCCGTGAATATTACTCCGCGAACCATACCTTGCCTATATGCAGTTTCAAAGTCACCGAGGCAAAGATACGGGACGCGTATTAGTAACTATAGTCTGATGTAGTAACTTTAGTGTGGAATAGTTTGAGTGCTCTTGCAGGTCATCTGTTACACAATACTGTTCGCCTGTCAGTCGAGAATGCTCGATGGAAGTATACGTTAGTAGCTGGCATCATACTTATCAAATTAGGTATATCTATTTTATTTCCAAAACACTGTCAATAAAATTACAATAGAAATTCTTTGATTTTATCATTTCAAGTACAAGGCGTTTTTGAAAAGACGGCTTCTCCGATTGGTTCTCGTGGAATTTAATCACGGTTAAAATTTAACCTGCTTCTGTGCAACCGGCACTCAGTCAGTTATCAATGTAAACTCATAAGTAATATACTAGTAGTTCTGTGAACATTAGACCTCACGCAGTTTTCTCATCCACAAGATCTGATGTCACCTGTTCTAGTTGATTCAGTTGAATCACAATTCACAGTTGAATCATAATTTACTCTTAAAAACTGTGCAATGAATAATCCACTTGTCAACTGATGATTCTGATTAATTCTATAGTATAATATTGATCCTAACTTCAAAGTAGATGATATATACAGTGATAACTGTATGGAGGATGGAGGAATTCATTTTATTTCCATATTATCCTTAAAATGCAAAATTTCAAAAAACCTTGTGTATACATCGACGCGCAGTTGAAAAAGGAATATTCCTGCCAAATCTCATCGAATTCTATCGACGCGTTTGGCCGTAATCGCTTTACATACAGACAGACAAAAGCAAATCGAGTTGAAACATAGACCTCACTACGTTCGGTCAATTAACAACAAAATCTCAGTAAATGTCCTATGGAATTTAGCAATTTGAATTGATTTTCCAGGTACATGGTATGCCGAAAATAATGGGCGTTCTGACGCATCTTGACATGCTGAAGAATACGAAAGCGTTGAAGAAGACGAAAAAAACGCTGAAACATCGCTTCTGGACGGAGGTGTACGCAGGCGCTAAACTGTTCTACTTGTCTGGCATTCTGCACAACGAGTATTTGCGGAACGAGGTGAAGAACCTGGGAAGATTCATATCTGTCATGAAGTTCAGGCCGCTCATTTGGCAGATGACGCATCCGTATCTTTTGGGTAGGCAACAATACAATTTGTTTTATCTACGACCATGTTATAATATAAACATTACTGCACCACAATCAATCGCATAACAGGGGTTTTTACTTTCCTTGCCCTATTACCATAGGTAAGGAAAGTATTGCTTTCCAAAAAAAATTAAGGTACCCTAATTTCAAATTTTCTATACGTTTCAAGGTCCCCTGAGTACAAAAACATGATTTTTGGGTGTTGGTCTATGTGTGTGTGTATGTGTATATGTCTGTGAACACGATAACTCCATTCCTAATCAACCGATTGACTTGAAATTTTAAACTTAAGGTCCTTATAGACCATGAGGATCCGACAATAAGAAATTCAATAAAATTGAATTCAAAATGGCGGATGATTACTAAAAAACCATGTTTTTCTCGAAAACGGCTCTAACGATTTTTTTTCAAATTTATACCATGGATAGCTAGCTATTTATTAGCCCTATCAACTGACATGAGTCTCATTTCTGGATTTTCTGGGAAAATTTCAGGAGCTCCGTAATATTCTTGAGAAAAATGGCGGATAATTACTAAAAAACCATGTTTTTCACGATTTTCTCAAAAGTGAATTGACCGATTTTTTTCAAATTCATACCCTGTATAGTTATTTATCAGCTCTATCAACTAGCATGAGTCTCCTTTCTGGGAAACTAATGTGGGGTCCACCCCATCCTTGAAAAATGGACTTTACCTCCTTACCTTCTCGTGCATGAGGTAGGTAGGTAGGTAGAGCAGTTCATAAAAAGAACACATAGTCGAGATATTTCATCTGTAGAACAGCTGTTTTGACGACTTGAAAAAAATCATCGAATTTCACAATTCACACAAAGGAAAAAGTACTCTAAAAACAATTATATATATATATATATATATATATATATATATATATATATATATACAGAAGTCTGATCGTAGTTTCAAATAATTATGTTGCCGCCAATCGTCATTATGTTATTCCCCTAAATTATTCTCGTTAACGGGGCTTACAGTTCAATGAGCAAGGAAAGTTGTGTGAGTGTACCACACCAGATTTTTTATGCTGGCAGCAGGTTCCAGTTAATCAAGTTTTCAGTTAATCAAGTTTTCACTTAATCATACTCTCAGTTTGACAAGTTTTCAATTCGCCAAGATTTCAGTTTATCATGTTTTCGGTATGTTAAGTTTTCATTGCGACCAGTTCTCATTCCGTTAAGTTTTCAATTCGTCAGGTTTGTTAGTCCATCAAGTCATTAGTTCGTCAAGTTTTCAGTTTAACAATTTCTCAGTTTATCAAGTTTTCAGTTCGTCAAGAATTCAGTACGTCATTTTTTCAGTTTGTATGGTTTCAGTATTTCTAATACTCTCTCTGAGTAGCTTTTCACCAATTTTCTTAGGCGTATGACCAATGTGTGTGGGCTGAATGCTCTGAAAGCAATTTACTACGCATTGGTTCATTCCAATATAGCGTACGGCCTGTGTATCTATGGCTGCACATAGAAAAAAAAAACTTGGACAAAATATTAGTTCAGCAGAAAAGAGCAATGAGAATTATCATGAACATTAAAAGGAGGGACTCGGTGAAACAAATGTTTTCTCAGCTAGGCATATTGACAGTCTATGGGCAATATGTTTTTGATGTCATAATGTACTTTAAAAAATTCACTGAATTAGAAAAGAAGTAGTATTTCACATAGATATAATACTAGATCCGGTAGAATCGTACAGAGACATAATCTAGATTTTTTTTAATGAAGACAACTTTCATGGGAGATAAATATTTTAACATGCTGCCCCGAAATTTAAAGTCCATAGAGGAGTTGACAATTTTAGAGCCAAGCTGAAAAAATATCTGATAGGATTGTCCTTATATTCATTTGAAGAATTTTTACATATTTGATTGTGATGAATCTCTTATTGACTGTTTTGTGTGTTTTGTTATTTTATTATGTATGACGTTATTCAATGTATCTGTACATTTGTTGAATAGAAAATATTTGAATTTGGATTTGAATACTTCAATTTTTTCACCATATTGGCTACTTGATTGATTTCTAACTTCACAACAGGTCAGCAATATGATACTTTACTTGAATGGTCGTACATAAAATAGTGTATACAATAGTTTCATATGGTCTTGTTAGTTTTAAATCACCTAATTGTTTAAATAGGTCTTATATAGTCCTCAAATGGTCTTAATAGTTTTAAAGCACTCGTGAGATGTTTAATACACACGTTTGCTCGCTACGCTCGCTCACTTGTGTCTTAACTCCACATCCGTGTTTCGGATGGACACGTTAAATCGTCGGTCCCGGCTGCCTGAAAAGCAGTCGTTAGGTCATGTCAGAGGCCCTGAAATTGATCAGTTTGCGACCTGAAAACTCTGACACCAGACCTGAGCCAGCCAGGTCACTCGATATTATTATTATTACTCTATATCTAACTCTTGCGTTAAAGACCCTCATAAAACTTTTGTATAAACTAATATATGTATGTTAAATTAGGTATCTTCTTGGGTAGGCTTCAATACAATTTATTTGATACGGATCTTAAGTTGGATATCCTTTGGATAAGTTTCGACATGGTTTATTTGATACGGATCTTAAATTGAGTATCTTTTGGGTAGGCTTCAATACAATCTATTTGATACGGATCTTAAATTGGGTATCATTTGGATAGGTTTCAATACGTTTTATTTGATACGGATCTCAAATTGGGTTTCTTTTGGATAGGTTTCAATACAATTCATTTGATACGGATCTAAAATTGAGTATCTTTTGGGTAGACTTCAATACAATTTATTTGATACGGATCTTAAATTGAGTATCTGTTGGGTATACTTCAATACAATTTATTTGATACGGATCTTGGAATGAGTATCTTTTGTGTAGGCTTCAATATAATTTATTTGATACGGATCTTAAGTTGGGTATCTTTTGGATAAGTTTCGACAAGGTTCGGATCTTAAATTGAGTATCTTTTGTGTAGGCTCAATACAATTTATATGATACGGATCTTAAATGAGTATCTTTTGGGTAGGCAACAACACAATTTATTTGATATGGATCTTAAATTAGGTATCTGTTGGGTAGGCTTCAATACGATTTATCTGGATCCAAAGCTGCGTTTACATTACAATACAATACAATACAAATAAATTTTATTTCCATTAATATACAAATAAACAATCTAATCAATAAAATGTACATAATATTCAAAAATACAATATATGAAAATTACTAAAAATATAAATAAATTGCATTTTTCGGAAATTAACCTACTCAACTATGGGAAATCCATGTTCTAGAGCAGGTGTAGTGGTAATACAATTAAATTTAGAGTGGGGGTGCAAATTGACATTGGTCAAGTTTACTTGAATTCAAGTTTTTTTTAACGTTGGAGTTACATGGGTGATTTTGAAAACTTTATGTCAAGTTTACTTGTATTCAAGCTTTCATAACCTCAAAAGTCTATAATTATGAATTGAATTGAATTGAAAAATCTAATAAATCAAAGTTCTCTTCTTGAGCTGCGTACAGACTTGAGCGCCTCGGACACGCTCATTTCACTTTTCATCAGCTGATGCCACGCTTTTTATATCTGTTTCTGTACAAATACAGATGTAATCAGCTGATGAAAAGTGAAATGCGCGTGTTCGTGGCGCTCAAGTCTGTACGCAGCTAATCATTTCATAATTTTCTTGCATCATACGTTTCTTAATTGTTTTCATACATTCTACATTGACAACTGTTTTTATATAATTTTCCCATTTGTAGGTTGGATTTTACCTTCAAGATTCAAATTGAATCCAAAAGTCAAACATGTTCATCATCTACTTGAATCAAAGAAACTGTTAGCCAACCTTGGCTAAAGGTGTGTTTTCGTAACGGGCAGACGACAGAATTCACTTTAAATTAACATTTGTTCTTATGGTAGTGTTCACCCATCGGCAGAAAGTTGAGCAGAAAAAAAGAACTGTTCAAATCAGAGACGAACTGTCGTTCATTTCGCCGTTCATTTTAAGGCCTATCATCACAATGCTATTTTGCTTCGACCGATCACTGCTCGTGAACCGTTTTGTCGAAAAAGAACTAATATCGGGATTCTGTCGACGGGAACAGACAGCTTCGAAATATTTTTCTGCTCTGATCACGTGACACCGGCAGAAGAATCTTTCTCTGGATCAGACGCCATGTTCTTTTTAACCTCAATCTTTAATTTTTGGATGGTTTGTTTTGATATATTATTTTGCTGTTGGTTGTCAGATTTCGGATTGCTACTATTATACTGTGAAATTAATTTGTAGTAGAAAATTGAGGTATAAAATATTTCCATTGGTTTCTTTATTCTTATAATTTCTACAAGAGAAATTGAAAATGGATTTACAACCGAAAGGCGTAAAATTCGTTATAAATTTGATGCGACAGTTCAAAGTTTTGTACTTTCCAGACCTGCACAACGAATTACCTATTTGAAAAATAGAAAATGGTTAAAAATTGCTGATGTGATAGAGGATTCAAGTAAGTAGACTTAAATTCTCATAATAAAGTAGGCTAGATCTACCGTACACAATTAATATAATTTTTATAAGTAGCCTACCAGCATGTTTACAATTTTTATTCAGGTAGTCTACTTTAGTAGGCCTTTAATAACCTAGTCTCTAGGTCTAAATTGCTATCTTTTTCGTTTTTCAAGAAGTTAGAAGTTGACGAATTTTTATTTATTTATTTGAAGTATAACTTCTAGTATTTAATAATAATGTAAAGCCTAGACTAGCCAGTTTGTGTATGGTAGAGAATTATCACAAGAAAGAGAGAAATCTAATCAACTATTTAGATTTAAACTCATTCAAGCTTGCTTGATTAAATTAACATGAAATGATCAGATTCAAAACATTATTCAACCAAGATAACATTTTGAATTTTACATGATAAGATAAGATAGCATTTCATGCTAACAATCTTTTACACTTTCATTGAGTTGGCCTAATCACAAAATACATTTTTATAATGCAGCTAGTAGTTTTCACAAACCGATTTATTGAAAATAACATCATCATTTGACTTTGAAGTATTTCATTACATTCTAAGTCCTAAAATTCCATTATCATTGTTGCACCTCAAAATATTTCAACCCATAGTTTATCAATACAATAACAAAACTAACCTGACTATGAGAACATTTACTTTGTCTTTGGTACCTATCCATAAATTAATCTTCTTTTAGTTAATTTAAATTCACTTGGAAACAAAATTACATAGATTGTTATAGAAATAACTTGATCAGAGTCAGTGTAATTGAATATTGAAAGACTGCCATTGAAAAAAGATGAAATAGGTACTATTTTTCTGGTTGACCATTGCTACCAAACTCATTTAAAACTAAAATAGTAATGTATTTGAAACACTTATTCATGCTCTATTGATCAATATATTGCGTGATCTCAGGTATATCAATGTAAATAGTATAAATTAAAACAGGAGACACACAACATAGATGGATTAAAAACACTGAAAAACTTACATTAGAATCGGAAATTTTCGAGGAACTGTGTCCCTTTTCTCGACTGAGCAGAGAGTGTGTAATGTAAGTTTTTTAGTGTTTTTAATCTATCCATGTCATGTGTCTCCTGTTTTAATTTATATTATAAAACTTTAAGTGTTTTCTGTTATGTGCTACAAATGTAAGTAGGCTATATACTTGTAAGTAGGCTATAGTATATAGCCTAATGTAAGTAGGCTATAGTATACTATACACTATGTAAATAGTTTATTGAGGCCCAGTTCACTTCTAATTTATTCAAAGTCCAAACTATGTATTATCATTGATGATTAACTTCACTTTATCTCCAAAATGGATATATGTTGAAAGATTAAATATGTTTCTTTTTTCAGGTACCATTTACAAACAAAATATTGAAGAGAATGTGCTCGAAAGGAAATTCATATGAATTCTTTTTTGTTGACCAGGATGGAAAAAGTCATTGGAACCCATAGTTAGAATAAGAATAAGTTAGGTAAGATAAAATTCCACTCATTTTTTAAACTTTATATAGGCGATGTCATTTTATACAGTTTCACATTTTTTTAAAAAGTTTATCCACTTCGATGTTTTATTATCGATCTGATGTTAGTTATTCAATTAGTAAGACATAAAGCTATGGTATGTGACTAAAATAATTAAAAAACTGACTGAATTTTGAAATCATTAATAGCTTACAGTATACAATATTTCAAAACAACGTGAAACCACATGAGATCAAGATGGACAGTTGAGAAGAGTGTTTAAAAAACAATGTATTCACTTATCATTCAGGGAATAGAGCTGTTCATAATATTTGGGATTCCTTCCATAAAGAAATAATTTATGTAACAGAATCTAATAATGTGATAACATTAAATACATAATTTGATGTTAAAATGTTATCACATTATTAGATTTTGTTACATAAATTATTTCTTTATGGAAGGAATCCCAAATATTATGAACAGCTCTATTCCCTGAATGATAAGTGAATACATTGTTTTTAAAACAATCTTCTCAACTGTCCATCTTGATCTTGAGTGAATTTTGAACTTTATGAATGACCATACATTAGAACTATGAATAGATGACTTCAAAAATTCACTCAGCAAGTGCTGGTAGAAAACACTGAATAATAGCTTTAATGACAGTGATTCCTTGGTTCTGTAAGGCTTCTACTTTTTTTGGAAATAATAACATTATTTAACATTGCTGACTAGCAAATGCTAGAGGTAACGTGTAGTTAAATAATAGACTTGAATTGGATATAAAATAGGGTATCACAATTATGTATTGCATTAAGAATTAAGTAATAGTACTTATGTACTGCATTGAAGGGGTAATAATTCTTTGAATATGAAAAATAACTCAAGCAAAAGTTGAAAATATTATGTTCCAAGCCACATCAAATATAATGACTTTCAATTCTACCTTCTAGGCTATATTTCCAAGGCTTTGATTAAAATTAATAAGCTTTTAGAACATTATAGTAAATAAGGAGTTTGAATGGCTACTCTAGTTCTAATTAATACCCTAATAGAGTATTAATTTTGATAGGGCAACTTTAATGTTTAATTATAGAAAATAACTAGTAGGCCTACCCTAAAATATTCAAAATAAGCATGAGCATGCAGTTTCTAATTATGTCATTGTCAAGAGAGTCCTTATTGAACAAGTCGAAACTAATCATGTTTCATTTTGGAATATAACAAGGGTACTAGTTACCTTTTATAATTAATAGATATTTATCCATTTTAAAATAGGCTATGTGTTTTTTAAAGTAGGTACCATAACAGAACCTGTTTATTCTAGCAATATAGTTTATCAACAATGATTATTAGAATTAGTTCGCCTGTTTGAATACACTTTGTACATGTCATATGTGTTACAGTAATCTATAATAATAATTTTTAATATTCGTATAGCTTTTACTGGTGAGGAGTCCCTAATTCAACCTTGCCTGAAAAGGCATATTGATTTAGGCAGGCAATGGGCCTCACGATTCTTATTTAAGTATATCAGCCGGGACCGTACCTATCCAATGATCAAAAAGGGGACTGCTAAAATAAAATTGCCTAAAAAACGTTTACAATATTTATTTCTCTTGGTGTAATATAACCCGTAGATTCCAAAAATGCCAAAAGTAAAACACTCATTTATTAATTTGATTTTTTTCGATAGAGCTTCAATAGGCCTTTGAAGTTGAATACGGTACTCATAGTAGGTAGGCCTACCTATACACGATGTGATTCAAAGAACATGCATTGACTCTGAAGGCAAATGATTCTAGTTAATAAAATAATTATAATAATAATAATAATATATATTATTAATAATGGAATGCTTCTAGTTAATAAAATAATATCTTATTAATAATGAAATACAATCAGTTAATTCAAATAATTCACCCTTACAAATTTCAAGCATAGGAAATGAAAAGTAAACTCTTTGATTGACATGCCTATAAAGCATAAAATTTAGCATAATTGAAGTAACTAATAATTGTGGAAAAGTTATCTGAGTTATAAAAAGCAATTTATTCACTTTATTGAATTAAATATCCAATAATCATTTTAGAATTACCTTTTGGACAACCCAAAAAGTTCATTACCCATAACACATAAAGCAAAATTCATGTCAAAGAACTAGTTCTTTGAGTGTTACTGTTTCTGCCCGCCTGGGTGCGCTGCAATCGATTCTGCTTCTGCCCGTTACGAAAACACAGCTTTACATACATTGTGGATTCACGTATAGTAGATTCAAGTTTCCGTTCTTTACTTTACAAGAACTTGAATTGTTAAAGTTGATAGGTTGGCAGATCTCCAGTCTCTATGGCTCCGAAACGTAGAAGAGATTGATTGATTGATTGAGTACTTTATTTATGTAGATTACAATATATACTGGCTTATACACTTATATACAATAGCCTACAATACATTAAAATTATAGATGAATTTACATAATATAGACTAAGAAAATAATTATTGAACTGTATATGATATGAAAAAAGCAATTTGTAATAACTATAGATAATTATATTGTTATGCATCTACATAAATTGGCTGAGCTTGAGACATATCAATGTCCATTCTACGGAAAGAATATTAAAAATATCCTTCCCACTAACTCTCTACCAAAAGTGTATCAGGGAGTGTGTGAAATAGATTACGAATAATAATATATTCGTCAATATATAGTATATTTCGCACCTAGAGCAGAAAATGAGATTTTTCCGGCTCGAAATCGGTTTTCAAGTCCGAGGCCGTAGGCCGAGGACTAGAAAAGATTGAGAGCCGGAAAAACATTTTTGCCCGTGGAGCGAACAATATTTTTCGCCACACTACAGGAATTGCTGACAAAATAAATAAAGAATACAAAATGAAGAATACTTGTTATCGTACCTATCTCTTGATTTTAGTGGTAGAAGATTTGCAGTCAGGATTTCAGATTCTTTTAAAATTTCACTTGGATTATCATGGGCGTCATCATCTTCAAGCATTTTTGAAAATTCGGAAGGCGCTAATCAACAATAAATAATTGAATAAAAATGGTTGCGAAGCGAATGCTGAATTAGTTTGATCCGAAATTCGAACTGAAATAATGGCGACTTCAGATGAAGAAAGTTGACACTCGCCCGATCTAGTGGATGACTTATTAACTACGGACTTCCATGTTAGCGGCTGGAAAGAGTACTCTTTAAGAAACCTGTTTCTTTCGTCAGACGAGAGTCGTCTGCAAACAAGGTCTTTCAGATCTACGTAGGGACTGAAAAACAGCTGCTTTCTGTGCAGTGTGGCGAAAAAGCTTTAATAGTATTTCTACAGTCAAAAATCTATTCTTCATAATGAGGAGAAACTGATATGTATGCAAAATACATTCATTTTGTAAAAAAACTTGATCAATTTGTTTGTTTTCAGCCGACCGTATGGAAGACCTGACATCACCAGAAGTGCTGAGACAGAATGACAAGGCGGACCGCACTGTCAGTGTGTATGGATATATGCGAGGAATACCTCTCATCAAAAACTCCTCTGTACATATTCCAGGTAAGAATCTATTCATTGTAAGTTTATTTTTTTATTTATAAACAGTATAATGTAAGTTTATAAAGTGTTTTTCCATTGTATATGATCTGTACCTGTTATTTATTTATTAAAACTACAACTTCCGAACGATTAAAGCCAGGAATTTTGAGGTTGAGTGTAGAGAGGACTTAAAAGTCATAACTCTGACTAATAAAGAATTTTTCATTCCAATGCACCTGTCATGCAGTGTTCCGATTCGATCATGGATGACAACGGCCTACACCACCGACGTATCGGACATGAGTAGGATCGGAACGCTGCATGACAAGTGTGGCCCGGCTTCACTGTTTTTAATCAACTATTCACACACCTATTTTTTTTAAATTGAAGTTATAACATTCTTTGCAATAACTTATTTTAACTGGGAGATGCAATATACAAAGAAAACATGTGGTTAGGTACCGATAACCACTTTTGAAATAGTTATGAGGTACTATAATATACACATACAAAGTTGATGAAAATGACGGGAACAGCTTATTATTTTAAAACAGCTTATTTCTTTCACTAGGATAATGTTACACTAATATCATAACCACCTCTAATAAAAGGCACCGGCCTACGATATTGCAACGTCGCAGCGTAGGCCTAGAATCTAATACATGATTCTAGATCAGCTGGTATTTTTTTAAATATTTTTCACCAATCATGTATTGGATTCTAGACCTACGCTGCGACGTTGCAATATCGCAGGCCGGGGCCTTGTATTAGAGGTGACTATGCTAATATTCATTGAAGATCCTATTCGAATTGAAAAAAACAACTCTTATGCCACTTCAGAATTTTGGTCCACCATCTTGAAATCTTTGAAGTTGGATTAAAAATTGCGGTTCCAAGATGGTGAACTAAAATGATAGCAGAAAATCATAGAATTCACAATGAAACCTAGTGTCAGAATATCCTTGTAAAATAATTATTAAGCTGTTTCCATAATTTTCACCAACTCTGTTTATGTCCTATAAGTTTATGGTCTGAGTCTGAATGAGTGTTAATAATATTTGAATTTATTTTGTTTCACAGGTTGAATTTCGTTTTTTTTATATTGAAAGTCTTGTTTTTGTTTCGTTGAAAATTGTCTGTCATTGAATTGCTTTTCATGACAGGTTGTGGGGATTTCTTGCTGAAAGATGTGTCGTTTTTGCCCGACCCTTGCCCGCTGCCGGATAAGTTGAAAAAGCGCGCCCTAGGCGAGAAGGAAAGACTGATTTTATGCGCCGTTCTCGGGCGTCGGTGGCATTGTCTACGATAAGGACGCCGTCTACATTGAACTGGCCGGTAGTCACTCGCATACTAAAAGCAGTAGTGGGGTAAGTTTCACAAAAATTATTACGAATCCGTTTTGATTTTAAGCCTTGTCTCGAATTCGTTTTGATTTTAAATATTGTCACAAATTCGTTTTGATTTCAAATATTGTGATGTCTATTGGGCTGGCCACTAACGGTAGAACATGTATGATACACATGACTTTTATTGTTGCGTCATCACAGGGGAAGACTCCGAACTACAATTTTTGAGGTTAGGTTTTAAATCTTCGATCTTTTATTATATTATTTTTTCTTCGATGCTCTATTTGAGGTTGAATTATTTCTGCAGCATTATTATTTGTAATTTCCAGTGATTTATTTATTGTTATCGGTTGTTTATTTTATGTTACAAGCTACTGTGAAACCACTGTTTTTGTTCATTACAAAACATGCCTGATGAAGACGTGTGTATACACATGTCCATCGTTAGTGGCAAGCCTAAAGCTAACCGCGGTCAAGTGACCTCTTCTTATGGAATCAATTCCACGAGAACCAATGAAAGAGCTGGACGGCAATGCTATGACGTCATAGTCCAGCGGTGAAATTCAAGTGACGTATTCTCAAGAAACTATACAAAAATAAATACTTTTTAAAGTTCTTTTGAATTCATGAATAATACTATATATTGAGGTTCAAGTTATAATGGCAGCATTTGATTAACATTGGTGTTGTTATCCTTGTCTATCATTCGACAAAGCAGATAGCTTTTTCCTTTTCTAGCTCCACAACGTTGCCAGATCGCTTTTTAAAATTATTGAAAAATAATCTGTTAAGATTTTTTATCTCAATCATGTCCATTTATTATTGAATCATTGAAATATATAATTTCTTGACGAATAAAATGTAATTGATTATTTTCAACAAGAATGGACAGTTAGTAGAATAGAATATAGGAACTTTATTTGTCACAAAACTCAAAAATACAGTTTAATAATACATCAGATATACCGTTATCAGCTATCTTCTATAGAAAGCAGTGGCAAGGCAGAGAATCGTCAACGCTGTTGTCCTAACTTTTCACTAATATTATAACTTGGACCTCACTATACTCTCCTAGAACAAGTCCCGTTCAAATCAATTGTTAGGATGTGTATTTTTCTATATTTATAGTTTTTCCATAAATTTTAAATTAATTTTCCAGGAGCAACCAGTACGAGATATGGTATCAAACATTCTGGAATCGAAGAATACCCTCGACTCCAAGATTGCTCAAAGTGAAGTTCAGTTGTTCTCTAATGCTGCACCTATACTGGCTTCCGAATTCCAGAGGTTAGTAAAACAAATAATTTTCATAGAACATGAACTTATATCATTGTGGGGAATCTGTGAGGACAATGAAGTTAGTGATAATGTATGATGCTAAAAATTGCATGGTTGCCTGTAAAGTCGGTATACGGGCGAAAGTTTTACGTGACAACGACTTTGAGTGGTAAAATAATTTTAATGTGAATATTCATTCGTATAGTAGGAAGAAGGATGAAATAATAATAGTAACAATTTAAAACACTTATTTTATTTATACATAACGATTTATACTACTTTTGTGATTGAAAACTACCACAACATTGTGATTACTAGCCTGGGTTGTAGCCAGCCTGGGAAGTAGTGGCGCAGTCGCAGGAGATTGTTTGCGGCGCCTGCGCAGGTTGACTGCTCCATTTCACTCTCTCTCCAGGTGAATGCCTTCGGGTTGCTGCTGCGTTACTCGCCACTGCTCCTATTCGTGCTCTTTCCAGACGACCGTGAACCGAAACGAACGCTCTCACTCGCTCTCATTGTGAGCGCATAACGTGGGAACGTAATGCAGTTTCTTGAAGTGTCACCCGGCAAACCAATTTATAAGACGTCACGTCAAAAGGAGGTGTTTTTCAAAACACAGGAGCAATATTATCAGGTGTACCTGAAAATCTCTATGAGATACAGCCAGCGTTTTACCTGGTCACAGGTTGTATAGCACAAAATTATGATCTAAGGATTTTTTGAATTATACATTTAAATAGTGACAGTCGGAAGATATTGTTGATTAAAATCTGAAATTAATAAAGATTGATTTTTTTAAAGTTTATTCATTTTGAAAATTGTAACTGAGTACTCATTGAAGAAAGACAGCTCCGAGAGAGAGAGAATGGATTTCATCAATTTTTAGTGAAAAATAAAAATCGCTCAAACTCCGTGATCTTTTGGTCTTTGATGCGAGAAACACGTATCTGGAATCATATTTGCAAAATTCCTTACCGTTCAGGAGAAATGACCATTTGAAAATTTTATGTTTGCAGCTTCATAACTCACCCTGTATAGTGGCTGGTGGTGCCAAATTTGGCTCTGACATTTCTCAGGTCAAGTTTTATTTTTATTTTGGCAGAAATAGTTGAATACTGGAAAAATGAACTTGAATTTTAACTTGGAAATGGCCAAAGTATGTCGAAACTAGTCATTGAAATGTTTAAAAGTTTTAAAAATGTTTTAATAAACAGGGTACTACAAGTTTTGTATTTTTATTAATCTGAACACTGGAATATGAACCGAAAAAATTAGGCTTTTGGGTCTCCCTGTATCAAGCACAAGGAAATTTTGCATGCGAAAATTGTTTCTCGACTTCTCATATGTATCCATACAATATGATTAAGAAATGAGAATGAAAATATATATTGCAAGCACCAATGTAGATAGTGACTGGAATATAATAGAAGGCGAAACTGTCAACTCTGCCTTTTTATCATTTCCACTTACTTTATAACGTGATTCCACTACATATAATAATAATAATAATAAGCGTCTTTATTAAAAAAAAAACAAAACCAAACGAACCATTAAGCATACAACATATTGAACAACAAATTTTCAAAACAAAAAAATACTTCTTAATAAACCTAGTGAACTGTATAAAAGACTAATTTGACATAACCGGAAGGTTGTCTGTCAGGAGTCGGTATCTAATGAATCATTATTACAATGCTTTATCCTAACTGATTAATATCCTTCGATCGACAAAACTAAAAATAAAGTTAACAATTTGATAATTATAAATATGATACTGTTATCCTAGATTCCACTACATGATATGTTTTAATTATTTTTTTCAGTGATACAACTGCCTCGAATCTACCGGAAGGTATCAGTTTGAAACATGTGGATGATAACGGGAGACAACGGCGAAAAGTTATCTTCAACGACGAAGAAGACAATATGGAAGTAGATGGGGATGAGGAGGATGGAGATGAAGAAGAAGACGATGATGAGGGCATAGAAGACGATAACAGTGACTCGGAATTGAGTAACCAAGAAGATGAAGAGGAAGAGGAAGAAGAAGAAGGTGGTGAAAGTGAAGAGGAGGAGGAAGAAGAGGACGGAGAGGAAGAGAAAGGGAAGACAAGGTGAGAACAATTTATTCACTTTCTTGTAGCTTAGTGCCGGATGCACAAAAGCATAGAGAAACAATAGCTTGAGTAGATATCACATAGTATAGGGCGTTTATGTCGCAACTTTTACTGTTATCTCAAGTCAATTACTATCGATTATTGTAGATGTTTACTGTTTTGGCCGGGTGAGAGTGTATGAACGGCACAATATGACAGACTACCAGCGTCACACACCTTTTTGGGAAAGAAATACGTGGACTATCGGCTTGAGATAACAGTAAAAGTGGCGACATAAACTCCCTATACCATGGGATATCTACTCAAGCTATTGTTTCTCTATGACAAAAGCCTGTTGAATTTTACCGTGATTGATTCCAAGAGAATCAATCAGGGAAGCCTTCTTCAAAATAGCATTCTCTGATGGTTCTCGTGGATTTAAACATGGTTTAAATTTAACAGACTTTTGTGCAACCGGGATTAAATACTCGTTTTTGTTTTTTTTACAGTAGCATTTATTAAATTCTCGCTTCTAATTTAATCTAAATCTACTGTACATGACTCCACACAATTCTATATCTTGTGGGAATTATACCACGATGTACTTCTAAAATCTCATCAATTTCATTGATTTTCGGTACAATTTTATCTAAATCCACTGTGTATGGCAGTAGAGAAAAGATATCACAAGAAGATATTCCATGGTTTATGGCTTTTATGTTCCAATTTTCAATGTTGACTCAAGCCGATAGTCCTAGTAGTTATTTTCGTGAAACTATGTGACGCTGGTAATCTCTCTAACTGTCCTATACCACGCCATATCTACCTATGCTATATTTTCTCTATTATTAAACTTACTTGGCAAGCACCGACTAAAAGCTTAGAGAAAATATAGCATAAGAAGATATCCCATGGTATAGAGCGATTATGTTCAAAATTTCACTATTGACTCAAGCCGATAGTCCTTTTAGTTTTTTTATTGTGAAGCTATGTGACGCTTTTAGTCTCTCATACTGTGCCGTCTTACGC
Source organism: Nilaparvata lugens (assembly GCF_014356525.2). NCBI lineage: Eukaryota > Metazoa > Arthropoda > Insecta > Hemiptera > Delphacidae > Nilaparvata > Nilaparvata lugens. The sequence continues at coordinate 3,261,266 of NC_052514.1, read as the reverse complement.
TCTCATCCAGCCAAAACAGTAATAATAAGACATTATTTTAGTCGACAGTAATCGCCTTGAAATTTGGAACCACAACTACCTATACCATGGTATCTCTTCATTTATCATGGGATATCTTCTTATGCTCTATGGTATGACTAAATTATACTGTATTTTCGATGCTGGTAGTCTCTCATACTGAGCCGTTCTTACACTCTCACCCAGCCAAAACAGTAATAAGACAGTAGTTGACAGTTTGGAACATAAACTACCTATACCATGGGATCTTTTCCTATACATGATATATCTTCTTATGCTCTATGGTATTGCTAAACTATACAGTATTTCGTTTTATATTAGTTGTAAATTTTCAACGAACACACTAATTTTTCCAATTTGACAACCGTAATCCATTCTATTTCGAATTTCGTCTTGGATAGTATTTATTTTGTGACTTTCATTATGATAAGAATAAAATATCATCTTATCTCAAAATTTTTTTCCTGTCACCTTTTTTCTTTAACATTTGATAAATAATGTTTGTGAAACTTACCCCACTACTGCTTTTAGAATGCGAGTGACTATCTTACATTGTAAGAAATGATTGGCGCTTCATTCTTTGGATAACATCAACCTGAATAATAATATCAATCAATGTTTGTAATTTTCTTAGTTTATGAAGTAAAATTAAGTAATCCCGATAGCGAGATCGATGATGTTGATGATTTCGAGGATTATGGATTTCTATTTATGTATTTAACGATCATGTATTAAATAATAATGTATCTCTATTATAATTTTTTTTTCAGTAAATCGAGTAAAGTGAAGAAAGCTGATAGCGAGGATGATGATGATGATTCCGAGGAAGATGATGATGATGATGATGTATCCGAGGAAGATGATGATGATGATGATTTGATGGAAGACAAGACTGGCTTGAATTGGAAGTCTAATTTGGCACAGAAAGCAGCCAACGCTTTCCTAGAGAGACAGGCTGATTCAGCAAGCTTATGGAAGTTAGTCTATGGTAAGTAACTTCATTATTATTATATTCTTCTATTATTCATACTTAAGTAACTTCATTATTGTGATATTCTTCTATTATTCATACTTTAGTTTATTATTCCTTCTTTTCATCTCATTAGTCAATTTACTCACTATTAGTTTATTTACTACCAGCAGATAACCCGTGCTCCGCAAGAGTACAATTAAAAAATTGACTAACTGAAAAATTGACCTACTGAAATCTTGAAGAATTTAAAATATACCTATAATCATCCTCGGTATGGTCTCGGGTGCACTTGCACACATGTGCATTCAATTTGATCAAACCCTGAGCTAGAATCTCAAACATTATTTTAAAAATCAGTGGTTTTGACAATAGATACGTTCTGGGAACACGGTAAGTAGTAGCATAGAGAAACAATAGCATAAGTAGATATCCCATGGTATAGGGCTCTATGTCGCAACTTTTACTGTTATCTCAAGCTGATAGTCCCGTAATTCTTTCCTGTGAAGCTTTATGACGCTGGTAGTCTCTCATATTGTACCGTTCATACACTCAAAACCAGTCAAAACAGTAAAATTCGACAATAATCGACAGTAATCGGCTTGAGATAACAGTAAAAAATGCGACATAAACGCTCTATACCATGGGATATCTACTTACGTTATTGTTTCTCTATGTTAGTAGATTGACTGGTGCAAAACTACTCGTTCCCATGGAACGCCACTTCAAAATCTTTGGTTCAAGCTTTTGACGCGCACTTTTGAAGTTGATTTACACCAAAATGTCAAAATGTGTCGTTTACTAGCTGCGTGAATGAACTAAGGCTGTACAAACTTACCTTCTAGATAACTGTGCACTTCTTTCACTTAATCACTCTAAAATATTTTATGAAGTAGAAATCATTTAACGAATGGGTATCAAACATTATTTTGTTGGCTATGTGTTCTATGGTAAACCAACAAACTTTCTACTGGTGTATTTTGTTTAGTCTAGGTGTTCGATTACTCCAGGTGCTCGATTAGTCTAGGTGTTCGATTACCCCAGGTCGGACTTTTCCGATTAGACCAGGACCTGGTCTAAACGCACACCTTGGCTAAACAAGACGGAATACTGAAGGGGTATTCACAATGTTGTTTTAGCCAGCTAAAGTGCTATTTGATAACTCTGGATTGTGAACGCCCCATCTAAAACCATCTACTATTAGCTAACTGCAATAGCGATCCAAGCGGATAATTTATGTAACTTAAAGTTAGTTTGAAACTTAGACCAGTTATAGAATAGACACGCTTGGAAGTCTAGCCTCTGAAGCCAACATCTACTGCCATATCGCCCTATCATGACGTCATCATCGCATAGAAAACTGTTAGATTCTGTCTATTTCAGATGAAAGTAAATTATTATTCATAAGAATGGTAAAATCCCGCTGCGCTCCCACTGAAATAGACGCAATCTGCTATGGAAAACAATGTAAACAAACTCTACAGAAAAGTTTTCTATCCGATGCTGACGTCACGATGGAGCGATATGGCAGTAAATGTTGGCTTCATCGACTTTCAGTATGAATATACAATGGGGCGTGTCTATTCTATAACTGGTCTAAGGTTTGAAAAAGTAAGATTATAAACATATGGCTGCCGTTTTAACAGCCGAGATAGCGGACTCAAACCTGCGCTATCTGCTATCTTGTCTGTTAATTTTTTTCTAACGTACCACTATAGCATTGAGTTAACACAGACTTAGCAAATAGCTGCAGATAGCGAATAACTCGACTTAGCCAGCTAACTCCAACATTGTGAATACCCATTCCGTCTCGTTTAGCTAAGGTGTGAGTTTAGACAAGGGTTTAAGCTTCATTTCAGAATAGGACCTGGTGTAAACAGAACCTGGTCTAATCGAGACACTCCCCTTTCTACTCATACACAAACGGTTCATCCTATCGACCAATGAGAGCTCTTCGATGAGGTATATTGTGAATGCACCGTGGTCACATTGCAAACTGGTCACAGTCCGGTAACTGGATTTTGAAACATTAAGTGCCGTTTGCACAGTAACAGATTAAACTAAATTTCATTTTAAACTGGATTAAATCCGTATCAAGTCTTGTTTGTTATAATGTGTTACATTTTGAGTTTAAGCCACCAGCTGATTACATTCAGTTTAAGCTTTGGCTGTGCAAACGGTCCTTACTGTCCAAATGGCGCACATGGAACTCGGAACTTTCTACCGGTAAATTGATTAGACCAGTTATAGAATAGACACGCTGGGAAGTCTAGCCTCTGAAGCCAACATCTACTGCCATAGCACCATATCGTGATGTCAGCAACGGATAGAAAACTTTTCTGCAGAGTTTGTTTACATTGTTTTCCATAGCTGATTGTGTCTATTTCAGATGGAAGTGAATTATTATTTATGAAAATGGTAAACTCCCTCTGAAATAGAAATAGAAAACAATGTAAACAAACTCTACAGAAGTTTTCTATCCGATGCTGACGTCACGATATGGTGATATGGAAGTAGATGTTGGCTTCATCGACTTTCAGTATGAATAAACAATTTGATTTTTTCCCAGAACGTACCCAATATTAAATAGTTTCCATTAATTTACGGATATCCGTTACGATTAATTTACGGATATCCACAACATCACTTTCTCAACAACACAGAAAGTATCATGAATATTTTTTGTGAATTAAAATATTTTTTTTTTGTTCTACGCAGGAGAGACGAACTACCAAGGGGTGAGAGGAGTGAGGGGGAAGGAAGAAGAAGACAAGGAAGATGAAGATTTGGAAGAGGGATTGTTCAAGATGGTGAAGCAGAACGAGGATAAGAAGATATTGGAGAAGGATTTGATGGATTTGGAAGATGTCACGAAGAAAATTAATAAGGAGCACAGTAGGGACTGGAGTCAAGAGGAGGTGAGTGCCACAGATTCATTCATTTAATTATTCATTATTCTTCAATGTTTGTTTCCATTACGAACTGCTTGTTAATAATCACTTTTGAACAACTAAATTACGACATAGCAGTCAGGTATTTATAAATAAAAGCTATTAGCTTCTATTCACATTAGTGGAGCGCTTTCGGACACTAGGCCCTTCATCAACACTGGTTGACACTTCCGTTGTGGAATACATGGTTAGTAAGCAGCGTTGGTTGTGGGAGTGGCGGGATTTTTGACCGAGCGAAGTGAGCTCTAAGATTCAAGTCGACGGTTTGGCATTTCTCTTAATGTTTATATGTTGCGCATTTACGGCGAAACGCGGTAATAGATTTTCATGAAATTTGACAGGTATGTTCCTTTTTTAATTGCGCGTCGACGTATATACAAGGTTTTTGGAAATTTTGCATTTCAAGGATAATATAAAAGGAAAAAGGAGCCTCCTTCATACGTCAATATTAGAGTAAAAATCAGACTATAGAATTATTCATCATAAATCAGCTGACAAGTGATTACAAAGATGTGTGGAGAAGCCAGTCTATTGCTGTATTTTCATAAGGTCTATAGTTTCAATCAGGTACTTGTGGATGAGAATACTGCGTGAGGTCAACTGTTCACAGAACTACTAATAGTTTTCACACCGATATCTCGCCGACACGACAGAATTTACTCTGATGGACAGTATGGATAGAGGAGGCTGTGGTTTATAACCGCGCGAGGTCTACTGTTCACAGAACTACTAGTTGAATGGTTGGTGGCGGGGGTGAAATAAATTCAATGATTGAGTAAATTTCTCATGAATTTCAATGATTGAGTGAATTTGTTTTTGAATTCATTCAATGATTCATTGAATATGAAATAATCATTCATTCATTGATAATTGATACAATTAAATTAACTGTTGATTCACGATAGTATTTTATCATAATTGAGCTCAATTTACAATACAATCATAATCAATTTACTGTTTTTGATAGTTACTATATCTAATAGTGGTATAAAAAGTTGAAATAAGCCAACTGCCCATGGCTGTTAGCTTAGTCCTAATTATTATGAAATTACGGCTTTGTTGGACTTGTGTGGACTTGCCTCAACATTTTCAATTATATCAAAAGTGTATTATTTATCACTTGACAGTGATAAATAATATAAATTGTCGGTAAAGGAACAAGAACCACAGCCCATAAGGGTGGCGACTAACGACAGGACAAGTGTGTAGAACATTTGTAAACGGACATATTGTTATACATGTTGTTTCATTAGCGGAAGGTTTCGGCAAAAATTTTGAGGTTAGGATTTTTATCTTTATTTTTTGTTGGGAGACTTTCGCGTGAATGTCTTTTTTGATCGAAAACATGTCCGTTCACACATGCTCAATAACTTTCCTATATTTTGATAGATTCTGCTAAATGAAAAATACATTTTGAAGTATGTAAGTGTCACTTTTTGTGTAGTTGAGAAGTTGATATTGTTCATTCAATATGTAAGTGTTGTCATTTTAGAGCTAGGCAAACATTTTACAATATTTCTTGATTGTTTATTTATTTTTTGAATAAAGAGTTTTATTTTCAATTTGCGGGTATCTTTCATTGTAGTTTATTTTATTTATTTTAGTTTATTTATTTATCTTTTCACTGAGTTTATTTTCTCTTCATATAATATCATGCTTACCCTTAGGTTAGGAACACACCATTTAGTCAAGACAAGACAAGACATGATCAGACACAATACTTCACATAGTTGCTTATGACGCAACACACACTGATTAGTCATTGCAATTAGACATGTCTTCATAAGCAACTATGTGAAGTATTGTGACTAAACGTGTCTTGTCTTGACTAACTGGTGTGTGCCTAGCCTTATGAATCATGTGTGTGTGTGTGTGTGTTTTTATTTGTTATGTATATTTTGTTGTAATCAACTTATTGAGAATAAATTTGAATCTCTATGAAATATTGTTCACCAGGTGCGTAATACAATCAAAGACTGTTTCGTCACTGGGAAATGGAAAAGCTCAGAGGATGCCAGGAAACTACTCAATGGGGTTAAAATTGATGATGATGACGATGATGATATCTGTGATGGAGATTTCGAAGATCTGGAAACCGGAGTGAAACACGAAGGCAAAACTGATGAGCCTACTTCATACGTCAATATTAGAGTAAAAATCAGACTATAGAATTATTCATCATAAATCAGCTGACAAGTGATTACAAAGATGTGTGGAGAAGCCAGTCTATTGCTGTATTTTCATAAGGTCTATAGTTTCAATCAGGTACTTGTGGATGAGAATACTGCGTGAGGTCAACTGTTCACAGAACTACTAGTGGTTTTCACACCGATATCTCGCCGACACGACAGAATTTACTCTGATGGACAGTATGGATAGAGGAGGCTGTGGTTTATAACCACGCGAGGTCTACTGTTCACAGAACTACTAGTTGAATGGTTGTGGCGGGGGTGAAATAAATTCAATGATTGAGTAAATTTCTCATGAATTTCAATGATTGAGTGAATTTGTTTTTGAATTCATTCGATGATTCATTGAATATGAAATAATCATTCATTCATTGATAATTGATACAATTCAGGTACAAAGGCATCTGCCCGAGAATTGTTAAATTAACTGTTGATTCACGATAGTATTTTATCATAATTGAGATCAATTTACAATACAATCATAATCAATTTACTGTTTTTGATAGTTACTATATCTAATAGTGGTATAAAAGTCGAAATAAGCCAACTGCCCATGGCTGTTATATTAGTCCTAATTATTATGAAATTACGGCTTTGTTGGACTTGTGTGGACTTGCCTCAACATTTTCAATTATATCAAAAGTGAATTATTTATCACTTGACAGTGATAAATAATATAAATTGTCGGTAAAGGAACAAGAACCACAGCCCATAAGGGTGGCGACTAACGACAGGACAAGTGTGTAGAACATGTGTAAACGGACATATTTGTTATACATGTTGTTTCATTAGCGGAAGGTTTCGACAAAAATTTTGAGGTTAGGATTTTTATCTTTATTTTTTGTTGGGAGACTTTCGCGTGAATGTATTTTTTGATCGAAAACATGTCCGTTCACACATGCTTAATAACTTTCCTATATTTTGATAGATTCTGCTAAATGAAAAATACATTTTGAAGTATGTAAGTGTCACTTTTTGTGTAGTTGAGAAGTTGATATTGTTCATTCAATATGTAAGTGTTGTCATTTTAGAGCTAGGCCAACATTTTACAATATTTATTGATTGTTTATTTATTTTTTTGAATAAAGAATTTTATTTTCAATTTGCGGGTATCTTTCATTGTATTCAACTGAGTTTATTTTCTCTTCATATAATATCATGCTTACCCTTAGGTTAGGAACACACCATTTAGTCAAGACAAGACAAGACATGATCAGACACAATACTTCACATAGTTGCTTATGACGCAACACACACTGATTAGTCATTGCAATTAGACATGTCTTCATAAGCAACTATGTGAAGTATTGTGACTAAACGTGTCTTGTCTTGACTAACTGGTGTGTGCCTAGCCTTATGAATTATGTGTGTGTTTTCATGTATTATAATAGTTTATATTATTCACTACTAAAATTGTTGTATTTTGGTTCGATGTGACATACAAACCTCCCCTCCCCCCGATAATCGATTTCTTGCCACACTTGTACCAGCATATCAGGCTCAACTTGTGCAACCGCAGCGATCCGAATGTGATCCGATTTCAGAGATCATTACGATTGTCTGGTAGAGGCGGAACATAAACCTTATCCTTAAAAGAAACACCACAGGAATACATCCATTGGTGTTAAATCCGGGAGCGAGGTGGCCATGCGATTGGCCCTGCATAGTAAATCCAGCTAAGTTGAATGCAATTGTCTAGAAATTCCGAACTTCTCCGTGGAAATGAGCTGGTGCACCGTCATGCTGAAAGTAAAAGGACACTACTTGTTCATCTTGCTCAGCATTATGGTGCACCACCTCATTTCCACAGGGGGATTTTCTAGACATTCGCTTCCAACTTCGCTGGATTGGCCGCGCATGGCCACCTCGCTCCCCGGATTTAACACCGATGGATTTCATCCTGTGTGGTTTCATTAAGGATAAGGTTTTTGTTCCGCCTCTACCAGACAATCTTGAGGCCGGTTTCCGAGCTCGGGATTTAGCTAAGTCCTAGACTTTAAACAGCTGGAGTCAGAAAATTGGTTTTCCAAAACGGGGCGTAGTCGCAGCTTTTATAACAGTAGTCGTAGTTTTTATTTTCTCATTTCTATAATTGGAAACGTTTTTCCTTGACGATATTAGATATTCCTAAATAATTAAAAATAGCTGAAGCTTTACATTATCTTCTCTTTATTTTATTTTGTGTTCAATTTTCTAGTTAAAAAAGTAAATTCGTATGGCTTTTGTTGGTGGGGAATCCCTTGCGGGAAGGTCCCACCGCCTGAATATATAATTTAAGCCGTCAATGGGCCTTACTGTCATACTTCTGCCGGGACCGACAGTTTAACGTGCCCAGTTTAACGATAACACGGGAGTGATCTGGTTAAAAAACTTTTGGTTGTGAGAGGGTTGACTATGACAATGACAGCGACTACGCCCCGTTTTGGAAAGCCAATTTTCTGACTCCAGCTGTTTAAAGTCTAGGACTAGGCTAAATCCCGAGCTCGGAAACCGGCCCATGATGATCTCTGAAATCGGATCACATTCGGATCGCTGCAGTTGCACAAGTTGAGCCTGATCTATGCTGCTACGAGTGTGACAAGAAATCGATTTATTTATTTATTATTTTACAAAGGCGACTTTCTAGAAGTATATTAAGCCTAGGTGATTATGATGATGGGATAAATGATAATACAATGAAGGTAGAGTTAAGAATGAATAAAAATAATAGGTTATGATATCCACTTGAATTGATTTGAGTCCACTTTTCAGTCCAAAAATAAATAAACTAGAAATTTTGAATTTGATTTGATTAAAAACCGAATGTAATAGAATTATGACATTCAATAGACTCTCAGAACTTGAAAATATTCAGTTATTAAGAAAAATTTCGAACCAGAAATAAAACAAACTAATTATGACATTTTTTTCAAATCAGGGGGATGAACCAAAATAACACCCACACCCTAAACTTGAAGTGTTTTGTAACAAAATGACATCTTTGCAATTCTGTAATTAATTTCAATAAATATCTGTGTGATTTCAAAGTTGTAAAGTCTTTTTATAATCACTCTGTATATCGATTTCATATTCTTGTACCTATACATCATCGCATTACCAATATCTATGATTTTTCCTACAGATGAAGCTGCCGTAGACGATGATAAGTCGAAAGAGAAACTGGCGGAAAAGAAGAAGAAACTGAAAGAGAAATTTGACGTGGAGTATGACGATGGAAAAAACGGAGGAGATAAGACCTGGTATGACGAATTGAGGAGGGAAGCCACTGAGCAGGCAGAGGTTTGTAGCGTTTCATATTTTTCAACACAAATATTCATGTTAACGACAAATCTTCTGATAGATTACTTAACAATTCAAACCTCAATTATTCATTTATACATTTTATGATACACAAATCATATGTAGGATTAGAAAAGGATCAACAGGCTTAGCCCATTATAAATGAAAATAGAAATCTAATGCCCGGTTGCAGAGTCGTTACATAAAATCAAACATAACTTTGTGAAACATAGTTTAAAATCACTGACATAAATGGTTGGTCGTTGCAAAGTCGTTTGCCGAAGCCCATTTAGCTATATCTCGAATTAGCATCACACATAAGTCACACTGCAGCTCTATTCACTTTTCTCCGTACATGCTTCTATCCAACCAATGTATTGGCATCGGGGAAAGTTTCAATCGACATCACTGTGAACAGACCTAAAAGACCTCACATAAAATTGATGAACAATATGGCGACTCTTGGCTTTTGGCGAGATTTCTCAAAATATTTAGCGATTTGGAGGTTATAAACAACTTGAAAAAACATAGGGGAAAGCTGAGAAAAAAATAAATTTACTTATATGCAGTTGGGTTTTTGTAATCATCTTTCAAAAAAAGCTATCTTAACCTCTAAAATCCATTTGGCTGGATTAGATATTGGATTTAAAGCACGACTTCGGGTCCATACCTTAACTGACCGTTTTTAGCTATTGGAGACATAAATAAGCTCTTTCTGACGAATGTGCAACGAAATCATGTGTCTAATTGGGCGTTTTTACTTTCCTTGCCCTATTACTATAGGTAAGGAAAGTATTGCTTTCCGAAAAAAATTAAGGTACCCAAAATTTCTATACGTTTCAAGGTCCCCTGAGTCCAAAAAAGTGGTTTTTGGGTATTGGTCTGTATATAAATATGTGTGTGTGTGTGTGTGTGTGTGTGTGTGTGTGTGTATGAGTGTATGTGCGTCTGTGTACACGATATCTCATCTCCCAATTAACGGAATTACTTGAAATTTGGAACTTTAGGTCCTTACAGTCGATCAAATGCGACTCAAGATGGCGGCTAAAATGGCGAAAATGTCGAAAACAGGGTTTTTCGCGATTTTCTCGAAAACGGCTCCAACGATTTTGATCAAATTTATACCTAAAAAAGTCATTGATGAGTTCTATCAACTGGCACAAGTCTTATATCTGTAAAAAATTTCAGGAGCTCCGCCACATCAATGCAAAGTGTGATTTTAGATTCCCTATTATCAGGCTTCAGATACAATTTAAACAAAAAATTTTAAGTGGAAAAGATTGAGCATAAAAATCTCTACAATTAATGTTCAGTGACATTTTCACCTAAAATTGAAAATAAGCTCGAAGTTCGATAAAATAAGATTATTAAATTGCAAACTGTGTGCAACGGTTGATTCTATTAAATCATTCACTATGAAGAGATAGCAGACTTCGTGTGTCTGCAGCGTTATTGTCCTGTCACCAGCTGGCTTAGATCTTTGAATAGTAGACTTGAGATGCGCGGGAACACTAGCGTCAGGTGATCAACTTTCATAACTCCAGGGAAAGTTGTGTGAGTGCGCCACACCAGAATTTTAGTTGTATGGGAGCTATAGTTTACTTTGACATATGTGCAACGGAAAGTGAATTTATGGCTTCGTAAATGAGTTAACTGCCTGTTTTTAACTTTATGTGACGATTCTGCAACCGGGCATAAGTACCCTTTTTTAAATTATTCAGTCACAACATGTTTCGGCTATATGATGCCATTATCAACATAATATCATAGAGAAACAATAGCGTAAGTAGATATCCCATGGCATAGGGCGTTTATGTCGCAACTTTTACTGTTATCTCAAGCCGATTACTGTTGATTATTGTCGATTTTTACTGTTTTGTTGGGGTGAGAGTGTATGAACGGTACAATATGAGAGACTACCAGTGTCACACAGCTTCACGGGAAAGAATTACATGAACTATCGGCTTGAGATAACAGTAAAAGTTGCGACATAAACGCCCTATACCATGGGATATCTACTTATGTTATTGTTTCTCTATGATAATATTTAACCATTCTATAATATATTAGTGTAACTAAAAAATTATTCATCCAATAATTAATGGAATACTTCATGAAATGTACTGAATTTTGTACATTTTTTATTAACAAATAGCTATTAAAGATAAGAACTTGAAACCGGTGGCATTGTACTTCAATTATGCGCAAATCTCTACATTTCATACTACTTTAGTGTCATTTCAAACTGCCTTCACTGGTCGTTTCATTGTTTATTGATTCATACAATAAGTACATCATCAAAAATGATAGGGAAAGAAAAAATGAGGTAACCTTCAAGCTAAAATAATAATAATAATAATATCGTGTGACCTGGCTGGCTCAGGTCTGGTGTCAGAGTTTCAGGTCGCAACTGATCAATTTCAGGGCCTCTGACATGACCTAACGACTGCTTTTTAGGCAGCCGGGACCGACGGCTTAACGTGTCCATCCGAAACACGGGAGTGGCGCGAGAAAAATATCTTGCCCGGGCTGGGATTCGAACCCGGGCCTTTGGACCTTCAAGCCGAGTAGCAAACATGCAAGTGCCAAAACACCTGCCACAATCAGGTTTTAAGGGTATAGGCCCTGCTTTCTTTTAAGATTGACAAAATATAATAGAACTTGATAAATTTTAGCATCTCTATTTCCCTTGGAATCATCTCTCCCGATCTTCTCATGTTATTTATGGTTAAATTGTGTTTGTGTGTTGCAGTTGAACAGGAAACAGTTCGAGGACATGGATGATTGGCTGCGAGTTCAGTTGGAGGGGTTCCGTGCCGGCCTCTATGTGCGGATCGAGCTGGATGGAGTGCCCTGTGAGCTGGTCACCAACTTTGACGCCACCTATCCGCTCATTGTCGGCAGTCTGCAGCCGGGCGAGGAGAATGTCGGCTTTGTCAAGGTCAGTAAGAGCAACAACACATCAGGTGTTCTCAGAGTCGGCAGGACAGGGAATCTCTCCAATTGGCTGATTGGGTCGACTCCTAATATGGTCTCACCCTTATTCTAATGTAACTCAAGTTTTCATATTTAAATCTGATTGAAATTTCCACAACGTTAGTAGACAGAAGGTTGATTTCCCGTCTTTCGGAGGAGACGATAAGTCGTCGGTCCTTCAGAATCGGCAGGGAATCTCTCCAATTGGCTGATTGGGTCGACTCCTAATATGGTCTCACCCTTATTCTAATGCAACTCAAGTTTTCATATTACATCTGAATGAAATATCAAATTTATTTATTTACCAATTCACTAGAATATTCACAAAATAACACTTATCAATAATATACATTGGTGTGGCTGGAAAAAGAAGCCTTGAGCTCCAGCCACGAGTTCGAAAATATTCTTTAAATTATTTGTACATTTGCCGTGGTAATATTCTAAAATACAAACTAAAAGATAGTAAACCAAAACCAAAAATATGTATAAATAAAAACAAAAATCAACAAGCCAATAATAGAAATAGGTAGGCTAATATAGAAATTATAATAATAATAATAAAAAAAAATATTCCTTTTTCAGGTAATAAAAAAAAACCAAGTTTAAATTGAGCGTGTTAAAAACAAGTTATAATTATAGTAATTTAGTTTTCGATTTTAAAAAAGTAATTCTCTTTTACCCAGGATCTTATTTTATTTAATTTATTACTTGTAATTTTATCCCTAATGAAATCGTCTGGTATTCTATTTATTAGCTTATCGCTCTGGAACTTGAATTGATGATTGCTGGTTGTCAATGCAGTGAAATTATACTGTAAGCACTTACACTTGCTGGTCTTAAATTGTAAGTGACATTGCGTTGAGTAAATAGATGTGTATTCTTATTTATGAATATATTAAGTTTGTTATGTACGTTTGGCGAAGCGTTGGTAAGTTTATCTCATCAAATATAGTCTGCTAGGATAGCGTCTTGGTCTTCCTAGCGCAGCCCTGATGATATGCTTTTGAATAGTAAAAAGTTTATTGAAATGGGTGTCAAAGACTGCTCCCCATACTTCTATATTGTAGTGGAAGATTGAGTGAGCATATGCATTGTAAATTGTTCTGAGAATGTTCAAGTCTTTCAATTGATTAATTTTGTAAAATATTGTAATCAAGTATTTTAATTTATAACAAAGATTTTGGATGTGAATGTCCCATTTAATATGCTGATCAATCGTAATTCCTAAATATTTCATTGACTTAACTCTTTCTATAGTTGAACAAGTACAGTTGGAGTGTCGCAGTTATGATTATGTATTATTAGTTTTAAATGTTCTGAAGGTTGACCGCTTCTATTAGGCGAAAAAGTTATATATTTAGTTTTTATTGTATTTAATGTTAGAATATGACTTTTTAACCACGACTTGACCACTGAGAGACCGCGATTTGCACAGTTGAATGTTTCATCCCAAGTTGAGCCAGAAAAGATTAAAGCAGTGTCATCGGCAAAAGATAGAGCAATACCATTCGGAATGCGTAGTTTCAATAAATCATTCACATAAATCAAAAACATAAGAGGCGATAGTACAGTGCCTTGTGGCAGACCATAATCTTTAATAATCTGGATATCAGTTTCCAAAATTTGGGTTCGATCCTTCAAATAGCTTGCGAATAGTTTTTTTGCTATCCCCCTTATTCCACTATTTTCCAACTTGTTTAATAAGATAGAATGTGGTATTGTATCGAACGCCTTCGCTAAGTCACAGAATACAGCAAGTGTTTTTTTATTACTATTGAAATTTTTGTCGATTATACTTGTCAAATGTAACACAGCATCCTTGGTAGATTTACCTTTTTGGAATCCATACTGGTTGCCCTCAATAAATTTATTTTTTTCAAGAAAATTCAACAGTCTTGCTTTTATAATTTTTTCCATGATTTTAGACAAGTTGCTGAGTAGACTAATAGGTCTATAATTTTGTGGATCATCAAGTTTATTGGATTTAGGAATCGGTTTTATTAAGGCTACTTTAAATTTTTTGGGAAAATATCCTAGTAGAAAGCATCTATTAACTATGAATTCAAGAGGACAAACAATATAGTTTGAAATTTTCTTTAGACATATGCTACTTATGCCATCCGCACCTGGAGAAGAGTTTGGTTTTAGCTCATGAATGTATTTATTTATTTCTGTAACATTGGTTGGGCTTAGAAAAAAGCTATGTAAGGTTCTAGGTGAGATTGTTTCGGGAATTTCAATTATATTATTTTGAATTAGGTTTTTAGCATATTTCTGGCCTACTGTTGCAAAATGTTTATTTAGTACGACAGCTTCAATTCTAGCTTCAAATTCTTTAGTTTTGGTTTTGGTAATTTCTTTTATGCAATCCCAAGTTTTCTTAATATTACCTTTATAATTGAGAAACTTTTGATTATAGTATTCAATTTTTGCTTTTTTGATCAAAATGTTCAGAGTGTTTCTATATCGCTTATATTCCTCCTTCAATCTAATATTAAATGGTTCTTTAGTCAGTTTCCTATGCATCTTGTCTCGCTTTCTTATAGAATTAATAATGCCCTGACTTATCCATGGCTTCAGTGGTTTTCTTTTATGAGGTATCTTAAAAGATCGTGAGCTAAGTTTAATGTGGTCCGTGAGTGTATTTATAAAAGCATCCACTAACTCATCAATGTCTTCAGTATTGCTATTAAATATCTTATCCCATCTTTCTTCTTCTAAGCTACGACATAATTTTTCATAATCAATTTTGACTATATCATTAGTCGATGAATACTCTTAGTTTTTATGTTATTCTGATTTAAATGGATGGTTGTGCAAAAATGATCAGTAATATTTGATTCGATTACAGTTGCTAATATGTTTTCAGGATTTATATTCTTATCTTTGAGAAATATATGATCAATACATGTCTTAGTATTATTTTGAATTCTTGTTGGTATATTTATGTAGGATTTAAATCCATTAAATGAACAGCACTCAAGTATTCGTTCGTTAGATTGCAATTTTCTAATAGGTTCAAATTCATGTCTCCTAGCACCAAAATGTATTTCCATTATTAGTATTTTGCAAAAGAGAGTCGAAACTGTTTATGAAATCAACAATATTAAGTGAAGGTGAGCGATAGACAGACAACAGCGTATACTTCTTATCTAGAATGTGAATGTAATTGCAATCGAGTTAGCTTTATCTATTTCTAAATCAATCAGTTCGAAGTCTATGATGCTATTGTCAATAAACAAGCAGATACCATCGCTTCTTGAATATTTGGATTTTTATATATAGTTCGTATCCATCCATAATAAAATTACATTGAGAGTCCTCAGTTATCCATGTTTCTGATAAAATTATCACATGAATTTTGTTTCACACTGGTTCAGGTAACATATAAATTGATCAAATTTTTATTAACACTCCTTATGTTCATATGCAATAGTTGAGTAAACTCTCTGTATTACTATTTAAATAATTATCCGGCTTGAAGTTAGCAATATCTTGAACCTCCAGCGTATCATAGATACCAACATCAACTGTATCACCTACTTCAAAAGGCATTGGATTGGGTAGAAAAATAAAATAACAACTTCGTTACTCATGAAAAATTCGGCTAGCCACCTACTGCACACGATAAGATAAAGATTTATATTAATAGGATAATGGAGTCTTACCAATATTGAAATCCTAATTATTGACAATATTGTGACAATGATGTAGAATACAATTATTTTATTGATAAAATATTCAAATCAACGTTCTTGTTTAATTGTTGGATCTCGGCTCTAATAAAGCTGTTTGGAATCATTCTATATAAATTTACAATAAACATAGTAATAAAAATGATTGAACGTTTCAAAATTGCGTTCTATATATATACCTTTGGCCGTTCAAATAAAATAATACCAAGAAGCCATCTTTCAATAAATCAATCAGCAAAGACAAAAAACTAATCTCGCTTGAATTCAATTTTTTAACAGTTTTATAATTATTAGTGATATTGTATTCTCAGATACTATTTAACCATTCTATAATATATTAGTGTAACTAAAAATTATTCATCCAATAATTAATGGAATACTTCATGAAATGTACTGAATTTTGTACATTTTTATTAACAAATAGCTATTAAAGATAAGAACTTGAAACCGGTGGCATTGTACTTCAATTATGCGCAAATCTCTACATTTCATACTACTTTAGTGTCATTTCAAACTGCCTTCACTGGTCGTTTCATTGTTTATTGATTCATACAATAAGTACATCATCAAAAATGATAGGGAAAGAAAAAATGAGGTAACCTTCAAGCTAAAATAATAATAATATCGTGTGACCTGGCTGGCTCAGGTCTGGTGTCAGAGTTTTCAGGTCGCAACTGATCAATTTCAGGGCCTCTGACATGACCTAACGACTGCTTTTTAGGCAGCCGGGACCGACGGCTTAACGTGTCCATCCGAAACACGGGAGTGGCGCGAGAAAAATATCTTGCCCGGGCTGGGATTCGAACCCGGGCCTTTGGACCTTCAAGCTGAGTAGCAAACATGCAAGTGCCAAAACACCATATTCGCTGCCACAATCAGGTTTTAAGGTTATAGGCCCTGCTTTCTTTTAAGATTGACAAAATATAATAGAACTTGATAAATTTTAGCATCTCTATTTCCCTTGGAATCATCTCTCCCGATCTTCTCATGTTATTTATGGTTAAATTGTGTTTGTGTGTTGCAGTTGAACAGGAAACAGTTCGAGGACATGGATGATTGGCTGCGAGTTCAGTTGGAGGGGTTCCGTGCCGGCCTCTATGTGCGGATCGAGCTGGATGGAGTGCCCTGTGAGCTGGTCACCAACTTTGACGCCACCTATCCGCTCATTGTCGGCAGTCTGCAGCCGGGCGAGGAGAATGTCGGCTTTGTCAAGGTCAGTAAGAGCAACAACACATCAGGTGTTCTCAGAGTCGGCAGGACAGGGAATCTCTCCAATTGGCTGATTGGGTCGACTCCTAATATGGTCTCACCCTTATTCTAATGTAACTCAAGTTTTCATATTTAAATCTGATTGAAATTTCCACAACGTTAGTAGACAGAAGGTTGATTTCCCGTCTTTCGGAGGAGACGATAAGTCGTCGGTCCCGTCTACCTAAACACTAGTCGTCATCTCTCATCATCATCCCTCACTCATTTGAGACGTAGAGAGTGGTGTGGCCTTAACCGGTTCAGGACGCAGGTGGGAATGTGTGCTGAGCTGATGACAGCATGGGGATACACCTCTGATCCTCTGTGCCAATGTGGACAAATTCAATCAATGAACCACCTAATATCTGAGTCTCCATAACACTCCTATCATGGAGGGCTGACAGAAGTTCATGATGCTGGAGAAGAGGCATGTCATTGCAATGACGCATGCAATTGATAACTCAGTAACATAGTACTTTCACCCCAATGTTAGTAGACAGAAGGTTGATCACTCACAGGTGTAATATTCAAAGTAGTGGGGGGAACGCCAGAGTGACGTCACGTGTAGTAAGGAAGTGATCCACAGAGTAACCACACTGAGCATACAGTTTTTTCACTGTAGCTTCAAATACATCGTCGTTATTCGACGCTAATGAATTCGAAGCTAATTTCTTTGAGAATCTCCTGCTTCATTGAGTCACCATGTCTGTTTTTTTGTTAAAACGTAATTGAAAACTCTTGACAGAAAGTCCTCTATACTCACTGTCGAAATTTTTTTTGACGGAGCGAACTGAGGTCTAACGTTGAGTGATTGGACGACACGACTGGGTTTTTTAAAATTAAAACTTTATTAAAACTACAACTACAAAAAATACCGTATTAAAGAATTTCGGGAGCCGAGTTTTCTCGTCAAGTGATTGAGTAGAACTGACTAAAACTAATTAATTGAGACATAAAGAAGACAATGCATAGTCAGCTATATTCTATAACAATAGGGTTGTATACTACTTCTGTAGATATTTATATTTATTAAAATTCTAGTCGACGGTTTTGCATTTCTCTTTATGTTTATATTTATGTTTCTATGTTTCGCATTTACAGCGAAACGCAGCAATAGATTCTCATGAAATTCGATAGGTATGTTCGTTTTTGAATTTCGCATCGACATATATAGAAGGTTTTTGGAAATTTTGTATTTTAAGGATAATACAAAAGGAAAAGGAGTCTCCTTTGAACGCCAATATTACCGTAAAAATCAGACTATAATTATTCATCATAAATCAGTTGTTTAGTGGACTATAATACTACCCGTTCAAAAACATCGAACATCTTGAAAATGTATCTTTCCATCAACGTTAGTAGACAGTTGACTATAATACTACCCGTTCAAAAACATCGAACATCTTTCCATCAACTTTGTAGACACTTGCAGCCAGACCTGATAACAGCGCTCACACTCACATTCCGGGACGACACGTCACGGTACGATAGGACAGAAAGCTCTATATTTATTTAGGATTTTTTCTAGACATTTTAAATTGATGAATTATTTATTAATGTTTGAGAAAACATAACAACAGGTCAATGTAACTTACTGATCGCGATACTGTTCACAGAACTACTAGTATATGGATAGGGATACAATTAGTAATTATTTTCAACTATACGTTTCATAATGTATTAGGTTGGCAATAATTTTAGTGTGTGAGAATGTATTTGAATTATTTATATGCTTGTATCATTTATATATGAGTTGAATCAATCATAATAAGTGTTTTTAATCACTTGTTGTAGTGTAGATACTATGTTAATAGTTATTTGTATATCTAGAGTGAAAAGTACGACTTTTTCTCCCTGTGGGAAAAAGTTTGAAGCCCGAGGCAAAGCCGAGGGCAACAATTTTCCTGAGGGAGAAAAAGTATTTTTTGCTCGTGATGTACACAACATTTTTCCTCCATCTACATTTTTTTTATAGAAACTGCAAATAAAATTATTTTAATAACTCACGTATTGGTGACAATGTTTCCTAACAACATAACCTAAAATCTAAAACCTAAAAACCGGTCGGCTGATTGGCACTGCCGATTGCGCTATCTATCGGCTAAAGTTGTAACAATTATATCAGCTGAGCAGCTACCAAAAATGGCTGACTCCAGATAACGCGTTTCAGATTTGAATTGCAGATCAAAAATATTTGTTGGCTGGTATTTTGAATAGAATAAAATATTTTAAAAATTGTATAAATTTTTATCGTCTACTAATATTAAGAATATAATAATTATCATACAAACATATATTTCATGAGTTGATCAAATTTCTTGTTGTGGTATTGAATTTAGTTGACTCAATGACATACACCTCTATTACGCTTTCTCATCTGAGCTTAGACCTTCTAACCTATTACAATGTGAGTTTTTCTGTTTTTTACTACCTAGAGCGAAAAAGTGACACTTTGGTAATATATTTCAGGGAGTAAAGTAAGTACTTTAGACAGTAGGTGGAGGAAAAAGTAATTATTTGAAAAACACTTACTTTTCTTGGAGTATTGAGGAATGTATTTCACTCCTGAAGAGGAGCTTCATCAGCCTGTTTTTAATAAATGTTTTAATTTTTGTACATTAAAGATTTTGTGACATTTTTGATTGTATAATGTATATACTTGAAGGAATAAAACCTAATCTTTTCTATTCTTGTGTTAACAGGCCAGAGTGAAAAACACCGTTGGTTCGAGAGAATTCTGAAAACCAATGACCCACTTATTCTATCATTGGGTTGGAGAAGGTTCCAAAAATGGCTGACTCCAGATAACGCGTTTCAGATTTGAATTGCAGATCAAAAATATTTGTTGGCTGGTATTTTGAATAGAATAAAATATTTTAAAAATTGTATAAATTTTTATCGTCTACTAATATTAAGAATATAATAATTATCATACAAACATATATTTCATGAGTTGATCAAATTTCTTGTTGTGGTATTGAATTTAGTTGACTCAATGACATACACCTCTATTACGCTTTCTCATCTGAGCTTAGACCTTCTAACCTATTACAATGTGAGTTTTTCTGTTTTTTACTACCTAGAGCGAAAAAGTGACACTTTGGTAATATATTTCAGGGAGTAAAGTAAGTACTTTAGACAGTAGGTGGAGGAAAAAGTAATTATTTGAAAAACACTTACTTTTCTTGGAGTATTGAGGAATGTATTTCACTCCTGAAGAGGAGCTTCATCAGCCTGTTTTTAATAAATGTTTTAATTTTTGTACATTAAAGATTTTGTGACATTTTTGATTGTATAATGTATATACTTGAAGGAATAAAACCTAATCTTTTCTATTCTTGTGTTAACAGGCCAGAGTGAAAAAACACCGTTGGTTCGAGAGAATTCTGAAAACCAATGACCCACTTATTCTATCATTGGGTTGGAGAAGGTTCCAAACAATTGCCGTCTATGCAAAACTGGAGGATAATATGAGGCATCGGTATGTATTTTACATATTTTATTCGTATTTTTACTAATTTAATGATGTATCATGCGGTGTTTGGCAGTCATGTGCAGTATGGAGTTCTTATCTGGGGCCATTCTCCGCATGCCAATGACATCCTGCTTCTTCAAAAGAAGACACTGCGGATCCTTACATACAGTGACTTTTTGTGTAGTTGAGAAGTTGATAGTGTGGTAATTATTCATATTAAATAAAAAGGCTAAGAAATTGTCAAAAACCACAGATTTATTGACAGAGCGAAGTGAGGTCTAAGATTCAAGTCGACGGTTTTGCATTTCTCTTTATGTTTATATGTTTGAATGTTGCCCATTTACGGCAAAACGCCGAATGAACGGTTAATATTACCTCAAAACCTGTATCTGCTACCGTCTATAGAAGGCATTGTCAAGACAGAGGATCGGCAACGTTGTTCTCCTATCTTTCTCCATTGCCATTATATCGTGGACCTCACTATAGATTTTTTGAACTACTAAAAAATTCTATTTCGAATGTTCCAAAACATATTTTGCAAAATTTAACTATTTTTCAAAGTTTGGGTGAGGAGTTCCTTATAGAACTTGCTCTTCTCTCCTGCTCATAATTATTACATTAAATTTGTAATTGTATGAATAAATAAATCATGATTAAAAAGACTTGAGAAATTGTCAAAAAATCCATTTTATCTTACAATATCTCAAGTCTCTTCAACTATAAAAAAAGTTCCAGAACATCAATATTCTCTCTACAAACTTAATTAAATCATGATTAATTATAATATTATAATTTTTGTTATTCTCAGAATGCTGAAGTATACACCCCAACACATAGCTTGTATGGCGCATTTCTGGGGACCAATCACAAGGTCAGGAACTGGTCTACTGGCTGTTCAGGATGTAGCTGCTAGACAGGTAAATAATAATCCATAATTGACCGAGCAAAGTGAGGTCTAAGATTCAAGTCGACGGTTTGGCATTTCTCTTAATGTTTGAATGTTTATATGTTGCGCATTTACGGCGAAGCGCGGTAATAGATTTTCATGAAATTTGACAGGTATGTTCCTTTTTTAATTGCGCGTCGACGTATATACAAGGTTTTTGGAAATTTTGCATTTCAAGGATAATATAAAAGGAAAAAGGAGCCTCCCTCATACGCCAATATTAGAGTAAAAATCAGACTATATAATTATTCATCATAAATCAGCTGACAAGTGATTACACAGATGTGTGGAGAAGCCAGGCTATTGCTGTATTTCCATAAGGTCTATAGTTTCAATCAGGTACTTGTGGATGAGTATACTGCGTGAGGTCCACTGTTCACAGAACTACTAGTATAATAAAGGAAATAAAATTGCTTATACACACAAGGGATAGGAAAATCACGAATGACTCATCATCACATCTGAACTACTGGACTGATTAACTTGAAATTTTGCATATAGATTCTCAATTTACTGAGGATGGTTATAGGTCTGTTTAAATTCTTCAGGATTTCAGTAGGTCAAGTTTTCAATTAGATCCTAGCGGAGCACGGGTTACCTGCTAGTAATATATACAGAAGAGTGTCCCACGAAAGGAACAGCCGAAGACAAATAGCACAGAATAGAAAGTCGGCAAAAATCCGCTAACTTGAAAGAAAGTTCAGCATTGTAATAGTAAGATGAGAGGTTCGAATCACTTATGATCCGGGTCAATTGATCTCGTTCACTGCCGCGAGCCAATCAAAAGACCAGGATTTTAATTTCTAACAAGATGGCGCAGTCACGTGATGTGATCTTGGTACACTTGAGTCTTTGCGTCATGTAAAATGCATTGTTTCGATTGATACTCTTCATTCTGTATGTATTCTGTAACAATAGATTCTACATGAAATTAGCAGCAAAAAATGTCCTGTTAAGTTGAATATCGTGCCCTTAGTTTTCAAGATATAGGCCTATCGATGTTTCGATATTTTTTTAAAAATAAACTTCAATAACTGGAAAACTATCAGTCAAAATTCAATTCCATGTATATGGTTGGAAAGAGGAAGAAATTTTCAATAAGATTCATAGCCTATAATTTGTTTGTTACTTTGTCGTTTTTAAACTTTTTACGTGCGTTCAAACTTGTTTAAAGTTTGGCTTTGAACTCTATTGATTTATCTGCAGTCTGTCTCCAGTATACATTAGAATTGGGACAGTTTTGAGCTTGAACCTGTGGCACTGTTCTGAAATTTGTTAAATTCTGAATGTTTTAATAAATAGATGAATAAACTTTTTACGTGCGTTCAAACTGTTTAAAGTTTGGCTTTGAATTCTATTAATTTATCTGCAGTCTGTCTCCAGTATAAATTAGAATTGGGACAGTTTTGAGCTTGAACCTGTGGCACTGTTCTGAAATTTGTTAAATTCTGAATGTTTTAATAAATAGATATCCTTATAAATAAACATAATTTTAATATTGTATCATTTTTTTGCAGTCTGGCTTCCGGATAGCAGCAACGGGAATCGTGCTGGATACAAACCAGACGACAGAGATAACAAAAAAGCTGAAACTGACCGGAGTGCCTTACAAAATCTACAAGAAAACTGCGTTCATCAAGGACATGTTCAACAGTAACCTGGAGGTGGCGCGCTTCGAGGGCGCCCGCATCAAAACTGTGTCCAACATTCGCGGTCAGATCAAGAAGGCCGAGAGCAAACCTGAGGGCGCGTTCAGGGCCACTTTCGAGGACAAGATCCAGCTGAGTGGTGAGTGCCAATTTCAGATGACATTTCCAGTCATTCATACAATAAGTATATCATCAAAATGATAGGGAGAAAAAAATCTGGTGAGGTACACTCACACAACTTTCCTTGCTCATTGATCTATAAGCCTCATTCTTAAACGAGGATAATCTAGGGGAATAACATTATGCCGATTGGCGGCTAAATAATTTTATTAAAACTACATTATTATACTATTGTTATTGTTTTCAGAGTACATTTTCCTTTGTTTGTATTATGAAATTTGAGGATTTTTTAAAAGTTGTCAAAACAGCTGTTCTACAAATAAAATATCGACGTGTGTTCTTTTGAATAAACTGCTCTACCCACCTACCTCAAGCACGAGAAGGAGGTTACAATAGTATATTTCGCACCTAGGGCCGAAAATGAGATATTTCCGGCTCGAAATCGGTTTTAAGTCCGAGGCCGTAGGCCGAGGACTAGAAAAGATTGAGAGCCGGAAATACATTTTTGCCCATGGTGCGAACGCTATTTTTCGCCACACCAAAAAAAAACTTCCCAATATCTAAGAAATTAAAAAATAAATAAAATTCAAACAGCCTATTTTGATAGTTTGAATCTTGGTTATGACAACTTTCACTGTCAATTAATTTCAATATTACTAATTAATAATTTACAATAGTGACAATATTTTTATACTATTAATATTTCGAATAATTGTTTGAATTTTTATAGCTCGCGCTTTGCGCCTGGTGCAATATCTCATGGATAGATGGATGAATAGAATTTTCATTACTATTTTGAAATAATGTGATTAAAAAATTAATATAATTGCATATTTCACAGTTTTGTCTCAAAATATATCTAAAAAAATTGATTGAAATTTAAATTACGGTAACTAATATAAAAAATAGCTAATAAAAGTCGAAATTCATCGACAAAAAAAAATGTCACTGACCGAGGTTCGAACCCAGATCAATGTTTGTAATTCTCTGAGCTTTGAGGTTCTGATGTATTACGCCTTTACGCTCTCGGCCATTGCGTATTGATGATAGAAGAGGCCTGTAAGTCAAGTAACGTATGTAGGCTACTATAATATAGTGTAGGCCTATAGCGGCAAACTTGAAGCCGGTTTGCCGGCATTTTCACAACAAAATATTGCTCTGAAAATAGTTAAATCATAGAGAAAACATTCGAAGATTCAATCTTGAGTGGGCCTAATGTTTTCTCTATATGGTTTGATATTAAAGAAAAATTATCTAAAAGTTTTAATAATGAATTACGGAAAAATTACTAGGAATTTTTCAGTCAAGGCTGAGTTTCACCAGTAGGCTTACCTTAAACTTTAGATCTCTGCTGTATTTTCCTATTATTATTGTTGATTGTATTGCATTAAGAAGTGGAATTCGATAATAAAAAAGAAACAATTATTACTCTACCTCACTTTTAAATATTGATACAATTATTGTACTTTGATTTCAAATTCGATTCTTCACTTTTAAAGACTTGCGATACTTACCTTTCTGACAATGGACAATGCAGCCAACATTATATTGTTGAGGCTATGGAGATATCATCGTATTCTATTGTTTGATATCAAAAACACAATAATAAATATTAAATTATGAAACAGTAATTCATAAAATATATTAAAGACATGATACCGCGATTCACGATACATAATTATATAGATTATTAGAGTCGTTATGAGATTATCTCTATGATTTTTGTGAGATCGGACACGATCAGCTGTTATTCAAGGTCATTTTACAGCCCTAGGGCCGTAAAGTTTTACCGGCCTGGTCGGAAAACAATCACTTTCGGCCTCCATATGACGCACGTAAACCAGCTCATTACATCCAAGTGTGGCGAAAAGTAAATTTTCTCAAGGATGGGGTGGACCCCCTGTTAGTTTCTCAGGGAGGGAGACTCATGCTAGTTAATAGAGCTGATATACAGGGTGATTCATAATTATGGTAAAATATTTTAATAGGTGATAGTAGAGGTAAAAATAAGAAAAAAGTTCATATAAACATATATCCATAAACGCTTCATTAGCGAGCTATACAGGGTAAAAGATTTCGCCCGGAATTCAGTTCCTCTGGTGAAATACACCGATGCTGAATTGTTTGGGGACTAGTTTTTGAAAAACTTATGCTGAATTCATATGGAAAAATATCTGAAAAATTGAATAAAACTAGTCTGGAAGCTGTAGTGTGAGTAGTTTTTGAGAAAAAAGTTGAAATATGCAAAAAATTTAAGTAGAAAAACACAGACTTCTACGTTTGATGCCCAATAACTTTCTTTAATGACCAGTAAACAAATAATTTTAAGAAATAAAAATTGTAGAGAATTTGATTCTGAAAAGAATTATGTAAGCTGTGTAAACTAAATTCAAATAAAAGTTGAATAAAATGTATTCTTATTTAGTACATTACACCATAACAATTTTGTTGTTTTATGAGGAGAGAACTAATAACTCATAGGTTGTAGCTGATTGCAAATAAAATATTCGGTTTTTTATGAAAAGTTTTTTTTTTTATATGAAAGTAGCATATCTAAATGACATTAAACTTATACCAAAAGACTAGTAGATTATGCCATTAAGCCTGGGAGGAAGCTCAAACAGAAGTACATGATCTCCTATGATTCCTGCCCAAATGTTTACTGAAAACTGATGTTGTGGAAGATTAGGATTGATGGCATGAGAATTCTCAGCTGCCCAAATATATTGGTTGTGGACATTAACGATAGCTGTTCTTGTAAAGTGTGCCTCGTCGGTAAATAAAACGGTTGTTAAAAAGTTTGGGTAAACAAGTTTTACTAAAAACCATCGGCAAATACCAGCACGGGGAATACAGTCTCGTGGCAATAGAGTATGAACTTTCTGGAGGAGGTATGGATGTAATTTTTGCTATTTTAGTATCCTCCAAATAATAGATTGATTGACATTAAACTGCACTGACAATAATTCTCTTGTGCTCTTCTCTGGATGTTAATAAATTTCATTAAGAACTTGTTCTTCTAACTCAACAGTCATAGTAGATCGGGGTCTGCCTGCAAAAATGTGCTCTTTGGATATCAAAGAATCTGTTTCAGGCAGAAGTTGATGAATAGTGGCAAAAAACCTTGAACTTGGACATATTCGGTTAGGAAAGTTCTCTTGATACAAACGTCTTGCTTCAGTACTATTACAGTAGTGTCCCACTCCATACATTAAATGCATGTCAGCTAATTCAGAGTATGAATAATGTCTAAGATTACCTGTCATTTTTTAAAAAGTTAACACTCAACACAAGAGCAAAGTGGAATGGTTACAAATAACTGGTTAATAGATTAAACAAAAAACACAGCGCGGTTACAGTAGGCCTAACTTACAGTTTTTTTTTTTTTTTTTTGTTCAACAGTGAGCTAAAATATTTCTGAAGATAATTTTCAGCTGATAATAATTTCATTTGAATATTTTCTTATTTAAAACATAATAAATCAGCTGTTTTGGAACAGCTGTTATTAAAATCCATGTTTTATTTGCAATCAGCTACAACCTATCAGCTACAACCTTTCCTTAAACGGTTGGAATAGCATATAACACCTATCACCTAAGGAAAGTTGTCGGCTCCAATAAAATAGATTCTTGATAAACTGTGAATGGATCTATTGCCTATGAATGAGAAATCCAGTTTTCAGAGCAAATTAACTTATAATCTTCAGATGAAAATTTTTGCAAAAACACAGAAATATAAAACGAACAATAACTTACAAGCCTAATGATTTCAGAATTATTACGAACTAAAAAATACTTATCTAGTTTACAGTTGAAACACAGTGGCTATTGGCTTTACTACACTAATAGCGAATTTTGCACAAAAATTTATATAAACTTCAATCTAAAACATTAATAAATTCATTTAAACAGACAATAACTCAGAGCACAAAATTATACAAGCAACAGCCAGCCATGTTTTTCAGAAGAAGGTCCAACAGGAAAAAGACACAAGTTGCCAGTCACGAAAGACAACGCCCTCTTCAATATCGATCTTTACAGACACGTCAACACAAAATTATAACTTATAAATTTAGAATTCACATTCTACATCTGTTCTCAATAAAACTTTAATTTGAAAATGTTATTTTAAATTTTTATACATATATTCTATTCAAATAAACGATTTATTTAATAATTTGTTAACCCTACCTCGGTGACATTATGGAACAATGCAACAAACATTTACGATAATAAATTCTCCGTCAAAAAATTTGTCCGTCTATTGATAACTCTGACATTTACTATAAAGTTCCATAGATCTCGAATTGAAGATTCGATTCCAATGTGAGAAGAAAAATGTAATATTACAAATACCCCCCTCTTGACATAAAAAAATTTTACTGTTTGAAAATTTAAAGAAAAAATTTACATTGACCCTAATGAAAATTGTTGAAATTTAAATTTGAGAACAGTAACAATTTTTTCTAGAAAAACATTACATGTCATCCAAAATATTGAAAATTATTATAAAAATTCATCAATAGCGTTTGTTATATGTTTCCAAACAATATCTCAAAATATAGAATATCAATATTACTTTTGATTTAGCTTTATAATTTAAAGAAAAATATCTCAACAGAAAGTTTAATATGTAAAGAATAGTTTTTTTGAAATTGCACATAAATTTAATAGATAGAAAAATTTAATTTTTATTGCATAAAAAAATTTAGTATGTTGAATGAAAAATTTATTATTATTATTATTTTTTAAATGAATTGATGAATTGTTACATTTAATTTTCACATAAAATTTCAATAAATCAAAAAATGTTCATTTCTTTCACTATTGATGCGGTTGATTTTATTGATGCACATTTTGGAAAACAGTCCGTTAAGGCACTCAGTATGATTTTCAGTTAAGTGTGACTCCAATGTGATGACGTTAAGTGTTGGGCTGATCTGGATGCACGTAGTGTTGGGCTGATACTTGTAGTCGACTGCTGCATACCAAACTCGATACAGAGTCACATAAATTTTGTATCATATTTGTAATTATACAATGTACATTTCAGGCTTGAAATGACAATGTAATTCATTTTTTTGGAAAAGAGATAGACGCTGCATACAGGATTAATTTAGGTGAGGATTAATTTAGGTAAGGTTTGGTTTTTTGATATTTTCATCTTTCAAGGTTTAGAGTTCTGCATACAGGAATAATTTAGGAGAGGATTTTTTGAATCAATTCTTTCATGATACTGTGACTGTTCTTCTGAATTCAAAGTTGTGAATGTGAACATGGATGGCAATTACCTCCAGGTAATGCAGTAGTGTTGAAGTTTGAGATACAGAGTCAGCAATAAGCATTGGCATTGCTATTGGCGTATGCTTTGGTGTCGGCTGTGGCATCGGCGTTGATATTGGCATTGGCGTTGGCGTAGCTATTGACATCAGCACAGGCATCGGCGTTGATTCTGGTGTTGGCATCAGCATTGGCGCAGGCATTGGTGTAGCTATTGGCATTGATTTTTGTTGTTGGCATTGGCATTGGCGCAGATTTTTTGGCATTGGCGTAGCTATTGGCATTTTGCGCAGGCATCGGCATTGATTTTTGTTGTTGGCATCAGCATTGGCGCAGATTTTGGCATTGGCGTAGCTATTGGCATTGGCGCAGGCATTGGCATTGATTTTTGTTGTTGGCATCAGCATTGGCGCAGGCTTTGGCATAGTTATTGGTGTTGACATTGTTGTTGACATCAGCATTGGCGCAGATTTTGGCATCAGCATTGGCGCAGATGTTGGCTTCGGCGTAGTTATTGGTGTAGGCCGCAGCGTTGATTTTGGCGTAGATATGTCACACTAGTTCGAAAATCACCCAAATGTTCTTAACACTCTTCATGGCGTTCACTTGTTACTGATTTCGAGATTCACATGATAACTATTTCAATGTTAATGTCTGTGCTGTACCTGTTATCTTAAAATGCTTATAAACTAAAAAGAAAAACTTGATTAGGCTATCAATACAATCTAATACACATAAAAATTATTTTAAGTATCTATGAAATTGAAATTTGTTAACATCTTATTATACAGTCAGCAATACATAAATTGTGAAATATGGACATATCAATGATAAATTTAAAAAAAAAAATCATTCATTTTCATCTATTCACTGTTCAAATATCAAAATTTTAATCCATTCTTCAAAATAGAAATAGAATTTCATAACACCCTGTATCATTATCAAAATTGTAAAAAACAAACATCATAACAACACAACAAAAATTTAATTTCAATACATATTTCAATAATTTCAGACATTTGGTCTTCTATTCAATCATTTCATGATATATTTGCATTTCATTATTAATATAACATTTCATTTATAGCATGTTCATTTCACATTTATGATTTATCATTCAGGGTTTCAAAATTATTTAGTTTTAATTTTGTTCAAAAATTGTATAAAAAGCAAATTATTTAATATTATTAATCATCGTTTGTTGGATACTATAGTTTATTTCGACTCTTCAATGTTCTAAACACAAACTACATTTCATGACAAAACTTTACTATCAATCATTAAACAAGAAACTATTCAAAACATCAATAATATTTTGCTTCAAAGGCAAACAATATTCATAAGTAATTATCATTTTGCATCTATGGCAATCAACATTATTAATCATTAATTTGCATCTATGGCAATCAACATAAGTAATCAACACAAAAAATATTATCTCATTACTGCCTCTCTAAGTCATAACCTCTGTTATTCCTTCTTTAGGCAAT
The DNA here is from genome assembly GCF_014356525.2 of Nilaparvata lugens. Taxonomy (NCBI): domain Eukaryota; kingdom Metazoa; phylum Arthropoda; class Insecta; order Hemiptera; family Delphacidae; genus Nilaparvata; species Nilaparvata lugens. The sequence continues at coordinate 3,230,981 of NC_052514.1, read as the reverse complement.
AATGGGTTTCCATCTCAAAAAACAATCACATACCAGCAAAATTCTAATCAACAAACCCCACTAAAAATTCTACATACACTCCAGCATCCATTTCAAACGATAATCAATCATATCAAAATTTATAGAACAAACAGTTTTAAAATTTGAAAAAAAATATCAATTACAAAACACTTTAGAAAAATTTTAGCCTTTAACTCATTTCAATTGATAATATAACACAACGTTTTAAATTAAACCAATTATTTTTTAAAATAATTTAAAATTTAAAGACTGTATAATAAGTATAAACATTTCAAGATTATAATACAAAGATGATCAAGATGAAATACTGGGTAAATAAGTTCCCTAAAAAATACAAACAAGAGAAAAAGAAAACTGGGTAAATAAATTCCCTAAAACAATACAAAGAAGAGAAAGATTAATAATGGGTAATAAGTTCCCTAAAACAACACACACAAAATAAGTGATACATGATGAAAAAATATACCACAAGCAAACAATTATTTACACAACAATGGATAGATTTTGGAAAAGTTAAGTTTTATCAACAATTAAAAGATTAGGAAAATAAGCTACTATTTCAACTTCTAATATTATTTCAGAAAAAATACAAATTTAAATGACTATGGACAAGATTGGTTAAGATATGCATCATAGAAGAAATTTACTGAATATTACACAAAGACAGGAAAGAATCGAAAATTGAAAAGATTAAGGGCCAAGAAAAATAGGCTATAGGAAAGAAAAAAGACACAATTATGGACTCTTACCATACACTGTGTAGCGATTATGCTATTCTGAATCCCGGCATAACACAGGATTCCTAATCATTGTGTGCTTTCTGATGGTATTTCTTCATCATATATTGATTGACTCTCACAATTTTACCTGTACTTATCTCTTCCAGTTTGAAACACCCTTTATTGAGATCATCTCTTATTATGTAAGGTCCACGATATTTAGGACACAGCTTGGCAGAAAACTTTTTCAGCTTGCTCGACAAAATGTAATTTCGAATTACAACTAGATCATCAACTTTGAATTTATACTTGGGTTTATTATGCATATTCTGTTTGAATCTCCTGATGACACCTCTATTCTTTATTCTGTACAGTATTCGTTTGTTTCTGATACTTTCTTCTTCAAGTTCAAACTTATTTTCTACAGGATATTTGATATATTTGAAAACAAGATGTGCCAATTTATGATTCATCATAAGCTCCATGGGTATGTGACCAGTCGATTCATGAAAATTGTTGTTGATGACAAATTCAACCTTATCAATATACTTGTACCAAATATTATGCTTATTTACAGGAACGTAAGTTCTCAATATGCGATTGACCTCTTTCAATGGTCTTTCACTAAGATTTGCCTGGGGATGATAAACTGAAATGTAGTAATATTTTATACCTAATCTTTCCATAGATTCTTTCCACAATCTGCTTTGAAAACAAGTACCATTATCACTGATTATATATTCAAATTTACCAATTCATTTACATATTTCTCAACAACTTTTACTAAATTATGGGCGTTAGCCTTAACTATAGGATACAACTTTGTAAACTTAGTAAAGCCATCATGAATAATGCACATCCATTTGTACTTGCCACCTGGTAATTCTCCATAAACATCAATGAACACTTTGTGATGTTTTTTCTCAGAAATTATGGTATGCATTTCTAATAATTTCTTTTCATTTGATGTCTTTACGAGTTGACAATACTTACAGTATCTTATAGTTTTGGTAACAAGTCTGTAACAATCTTTTATGTAAAAAGTTTCTTCAATAAATTTGCATGTTTTTGATATACCTACATGACCTAATCTTTCATGAAATTCAACTATCAATTCTTCATACAGTGCTGAAGGCACACAAACTTTCCAAAAACTATTCTTTCCAGATTTTCTAGTGAACAAAAGATCATCATTTACTTTAAAAAATTTGTTGATATTCAAATTACCTGTCTCCAACTTTTCTCTTACATTTTTTAACCAAACATCATCTTTTTGAATTTCTTTGATCTTCTTTACTATCTCAATTAACTTGTTATCACTCTTAATGATATTCAATACCTTGAATTCATTTGAATTTCGATTTTCTAAATTACCTTCATAATCAGTTCTAGAAATGATATCTGGCACAATGTTATCCTTTCCTGCTACAAATTCCCACTCAATATTAAAATTCTGTAATGCAAGAATCCATCTTCCCAAACGACCATGTCCTATCTTACATTTTTTTAAAAAGGTCAAGGCTTTATGATCTGTACGGACAACTATTTTTTGATTACCAAAATAATTTTGAAGTTTCATCAAGCCAAATAATACAGCTAAACATTCTTTCTCACATATTGTGTAATTTAATTCAGATTTCGTTAAGCTTCTGCTAGCATATGCAATGACACAGTGTTCCTTATCTTCACCTTCCTGAAATAACTCAGCTGCAATTCCTACATCACTGGCATCAGTGGCCAAAATGAAATTTTTGTTATAATCAGGATGTTTCAAGATCACACAGTCGATGAACCTATCTTTGATTTCTTGAAAGGTATCATTATCTTTTTCAGTCCAAATGAATTTATTTTTCTTGCATAGAAGATGTTTAAAACGATTTGTCAAGTATGAATAATTTTTCTGAAACTTTCTGTAAAAATTACAGAGACCTATGAATGACTGCAATTGTTTCAAATTTTGAGGAATGGGAAATTTCTGAATAGCATTTAGCTTAGAGTCATCTGCTTCAATACCATTTTTACTGATAATATAACCCAAATACTTTATCTTATCTGCAATAAATTTCGATTTATTCAGTTTCAACTTCAAATTACTTTCCCTCAACTTATTGAATAATAGTTCAATTCGACTGATATGTTGTTCAAGAGATATACTAGAAATGGCAAGATCATCAATATAAGCAATAGTAAACTCACAAACCTCTTCACCTAGCATTTTGTACAAGCACTTGATAAATTCAGAACCACTAATATTCAATCCAAATGGTAGATGTGTATATTGATAAGTCTGTCCAAAAACATTGAAAGCTACATACTTTTTACTATCTTCAGTTAATTTTACCTGATTGAAACCTTGAGTGAGATCAAAACTGCTAATGTAGTTGCACTTATTGAAACGAATGATCAAGTTATCTATTGGTTCAGTTTCTGTAAAATCCCTTATTATGTACTTATTTATTTCTCTTCCATCTAAACATAATCGAATTTCATTGTTTGGCTTTTTTACTACTACCATAGGGCTTGTATATTCAGAACTACCTGGTTCAATGATTTTCTGATCTAACATTTTCTTCAATTCTTTCTTGACTTGATCTCTATACTGATATGGAATCGGATAACTCTTCTTATCTAATTTCACATCATTTTTCATTTTAAGTTGACATAAATAGTCTTTTGCAGATCCAGGACTATCAGAGAAAATATCTTTGTTATTTTCAAATACTTCAATTAATTTGTTTACCAATTCAGGAGATTCATCGCTTAGCTGTAATCTTAAATTATCAATCTGCTGCTTCCATAAAGTATCAAACGTTTCTTGGTCTCTTACCATGTTAACATGAAAAAGTCTATTGTACTTCAAGGTATCCTTTTTTATAAATGGAAAACAACAATCTTTCAGTGATATCATATTTTGATTAAAATCAATAATTGCTCCAGCATCTTTTAAGAAATCACAACCCACCAAAATATCCACATTTAAATCTTGAACTATAAGAAAAACTATTGGCAATTCTAACTTACCAAAAAATACCTCTAACATAATCTGTTTATTTATCTTCTTATGTCTCATACCAGTAGCTACAACTATACTTACATTAGGAGCTGGTACCAAGTTCAACTTGAGATTGTTTTTCTTCATTTCATCAACAAGTTTCTCATTAATTACATTTACCTCAGAGCCGGTGTCAATAATCATTTGATATTTCTTATTGAAAATTTGTACTTCTATTTCTGCTAAGTCATATCCAGTGGGTGGAGTATTCTCTTGTTCCTCCAATAGTTCATTAAAAATACAACCTATCATGTATGGTTCTTCTTGACAAACAATTTCAGATTTACTCATAGCTTCATCTACCTGAATTTCTGGAGTATGTACCATATTAACACTTGATGCTTTAATATGACTTTCTTGATAACTAGGCATTACTTCATTACTTAAATTCTTACAGCTATTTTCTTGCACATGAATTTGACTGATTAATTCTGGCTTTCTTACTTCAAATCTGTTTGAAGTTTCAGTTTCAAAATTTATTTTATTCATGTCTACAGTTATATCAAAATTTGACCTTTCCTTAACTGGGAGAGCAGGGCTGTCGTTTCGTCGTCCCATAATTAGTTTAAAGGAGCATTATGTCTTGGACGATTTGCATTTATCTGATTTGAAGTTTGAGCAGGCATATAACCTGGCGGTGGTAGGCTGAAATCTAACTGGTAGTTGTTAGCTGGTCGATTTGGATTTGATTGATTTGAATTCCCAAGTTGATGATTTCTATTATCTCTGAAATTATGCTGAAAATTTTGATCTCTATGACCATTATTGTTTGGTCCATTTTGGTACCGTCGATTTTGGAAATAATTCCTACCTCCTTGATACTGCTTATTATTATCATGAAACATCACACCATTTGAATTCTGAGACCTATTTCTATCATCCCTATGTTCACTCTGATGAAAACTTATTGTTTTATTTTGACTTCCAGCTTGAGCATTGTTATGATCACGGGGCATTTGTCTGTTTACTTTGTAAGTGTCAGTATTGTCAAACTCATTCAACAAACAAATAAACTCATCACTAGTCTTAATGTTACGAATAATAGCAGCTGTAGATATGGTTTCATCAAAATGACCTTTCAAAAACTTGAAAATAGTATCTTTATCTAAGGCTGGAATTAGATTCTTAGCAATGTTGAAACGAGAAATATAATACTCAGTAAGATTCTTAGATAAGTTTGGCTTATATTTTCCAAATCTCAAATCATCTCTAGCAGATGACTGAATGTTGTCTGACCACATTCTAGCAATGAATTTCTCTTTAAATTCTTCAAAGTTATTTATATCAAAACGGATGAAAATCCACCAATCACGATGAGCAAAATTTGAATTAAAATTGTTTTCCAAAATACCCTTAATTTTGATCCAGTTTGTGATTTCATTTCTCTCAAGATACTCGGTCAAGTTTACTAAGAAATGCATTGGATTCTTTTTGTCAATTTGCATTTGGAATTCAAACCTATCGAAATTACTATTGTTACCAGTATGATTACACATAGGTTTTGTTGACATGTTAATTTTATTTATGTTTTTTCTAACCTCAGTTATAGCAGCTGTATTTTCTTGACAATCTATTTTCAAAGAGGATAATACCTTGATTTCCTCGTCTACTTTTTCGTTTAATTCTACAACCTCTTTTTCAACATGCTTAATACTTTCATTGTTTTCTGCATTGATAGCATTTTGTGTCATATTTTGTTGCTCAACTATGATCTTATTTTTATTTACTCTTTCATTAACCTCACTGACCCTATCAGAAACTTGAATGATTTTGTTTTGCATTGATGTTTCTACATCTAACATTGATGTTTCAAGATCATTAGTTTTCTGCTGTAGATGACCTATTTCTTTGTGATTTTTACTTAATGTATCATTTATCTCTTTTATTTCCCGCTTTGTACTAACCTGATCTAGTCTTATGCTAGCAAATTCTTGCTTCATATCATCAAACCTAGCATTTTGCTCTTGTTTCAAATTATCAAATCTTTGTGTTAGGAATGCTATAAGATTTGTATCATTTTTAGCTCCTACCATACTTGTTTCATTTGATATTTCTACTACTTTCTCATGACTTGTTACATTTGAAACGTTTTCACTTACAGCTACACTATCGTTTGAGTCATTGTTTAAGGTTAGGTCTAAATCTTGTGATTCTTCATCTAAGTTTTGAATGTTTTCACTGGATAAAACTTCATTATTTTTATTGCTCTCCATCTTGCTACTGCGTAAAAAATATTTACTCATTAGAACCTGAACTTTCTTGAACCGATTTCCCACTCAGCAGAATCTCCCATTCACAATTCATCAAGATATCTATCCTACCAATAATTTTTTATAACCAGGGATATATTTTGTAGTTTGAGTCCCACACCAGGGCGTACCATTTGCCGTGCTACCAATTTTTCCTTAAACGGTTGGAATAGCATATAACACCTATCACCTAAGGAAAGTTGTCGGCTCCAATAAAATAGATTCTTGATAAACTGTGAATGGATCTATTGCCTATGAATGAGAAATCCAGTTTTCAGAGCAAATTAACTTATAATCTTCAGATGAAAATTTTGGCAAAAACACAGAAATATAAAACGAACAATAACTTACAAGCCTAATGATTTCAGAGTTTATTACGAACTAAAAAAATACTTATCTAGTTTACAGTTGAAACACAGTGGCTATTGGCTTTACTATACAAACAGCAAATTATGCACAAAAATTTTATATAAAACTCAATTTAAAACATTAATAAATTCATTTAAACAGACAATAACTCAGAGCACAAAATTATACAAGCAACAGCCAGCCATGTTTTTCAGAAGAAGGTCCAACAGGAAAAAGACACAAGTTGCCAGTCACGAAAGACAACGCCCTCTTCAATATCGATCTTTACAGACACGTCAACACAAAATTATAACTTATAAATTTAGAATTCACATTCTACATCTGTTCTCAATAAAACTTTAATTTGAAAATGTTATTTTAAATTTTTATACATATATTCTATTCAAATAAACGATTTATTTAGTAATTTGTTAACCCTACCTCGGTGACATTATGGAACAATGCAACAAACATTTACGATAATAAATTCTCCGTCAAAAAATTTGTCCGTCTATTGATAACTCTGACATTTACTATAAAGTTCCATAGATTTCGAATTGAAGATTCGATTCCAATGTGAGAAGAAAAATGTAATATTACAAGATTAAACAAAAAACACAGCGCGGTTACAGTAGGCCTAACTTACAGTTTTTTTTTTTTTTTTTGTTCAACAGTGAGCTAAAATATTTCTGAAGATAATTTTCAGCTGATAATAATTTCATTTGAATATTTTCTTATTTAAAACATAATAAATCAGCTGTTTTGGAACAGCTGTTATTAAAATCCATGTTTTATTTGCAATCAGCTACAACCTATGAGTTATTAGTTCTCTCCTCATAAAACAGCAAATTTTTATGGTGTAATGTACTACATAAGAATACATTTTATTCAACTTTTATTTGAATTTAGTTTACACAGCTTGCATAATTCTTTTCAGAATTAAATTCTCTACAATTGTTATTGCGAAATAGTATATTTCGCACCTAGGGCCGAAAATGAGACTTTTCTGGCTCGAAATCGGTTTTCAAGTCCGAGGCCGTAGGCCGAGGACTAGAAAAGATTGAGAGCCGGAAAAACATTTTTGCCCATGGTGAGAACGTAATTTTTCGCCACACAGAAAAATAAACAATATATATATGAGAATAATAATTATTCTCATTGTCTATTATAAGCACTTCCGAAAGCAAAAGTGGAAGGTCATAGCTCTAGCAAATCTGAATATCAAGAAATTGTCCAAGTATTTTTATTTTTATTCTGATTGTCTAAATAACCTAAAAGATTATGTTCAATTATGTAAGAGGTTGAGTTTATACTTTTTATTCTTCCAAATGACAATAAGATGATATTATTATAAATGCTTTAATTATTGAATGATAAACACAAATAATGAAAAGTTTTTGATCAGCTGGTTTATCACACTTGAAAAAGTTTTTGATCAGCTGGTTTATCACACTTGAAAAAGTTTTTGATCAGCTGTTTTAGCACACTTGAAATTCGGCCAATCTGATGTGATCTGAATCTGAATGTCAATGGAAGTTAAGGTTAGAAGTTCTATTCTTCTATGAAAATCGAATTATTTGAATAGTTTATAATATATATCTTATCTGTATTTTATCCATTTAAATAAAATGATAGTATATTATTACAGAATACTTTCTTGAATTCTAGAAGCATAAAATGATTCGTTTCATAAACTATTTTGTAAACACGTTCACATCAAATCAGAATCAGCTGACTTCAAGGTTATTTACAGCCCTAGGGCCGTAAAAATTTTACCGGCCTGGTCAGAAAACAATCACTTTCGGCCTCCATATGACGCACGTAAACCGGCTCATTACATCCAAGTGGGGCGAAAAATTATTTTCCTCCACCTACTGTCTAAAGTACTTACTTTACTCCCTGAAACATAATACTAAAGTGTCACTTTTTCGCTCTAGGTAGTAAAAAACAGAAAAACTCCCTAGGGAGTAAAAGTGACTCCATTCAAATAACATGGGAAGCATCTCTATTTAAAAACTTACATGGTAATAGGTTAGAAGTCTAAGCTCAGATGAGAAAGCGTAATAGAGGTGTCTGTCATTGAGTCAACTGAATTCAATACCCAACCAAAATTTGATCAACTCATGAAATATATGTTTGTATGATATTATATTCTTAATATTGGTAGACGATAAAAATTTATACAATTTTTAAAATATTTTATTCTATTCAAATACCAGCCAACAAATATTTTTGATCTGCATTCTGCAATTCAAATCTCAACCGCGTGATCTGGAGTCAGCCATTTTTGGTAGCTCAGCTGATATGTTGTTACAGCTTTGGCCGATAGATAGCGCAATCAGCAGTGCCTATCAGACGACCGGTTTTTAGGTTTTAGTTTTTAGGTTATGTTGTTAGGAAAATTGTCACCAATACGTAACTTATTAGAATGATTTAATTTGCAGTTTCTATAAAAAAATGTAGATGGGGGAAAAATGTTGTGTACATCACGAGCGAAAAATACTTTTTCTCCCTCAGGAAAATTGTTGCCCTCGGCTTCGCCTCGGGCATCAAACTTTTTCCCTCAGGGAGAAAAAGTCGTACTTTTCACTCTAGATATACAAATAACTATTGTTTACTTGTCATTGAAGAAAGTTATTGGGCATCAAACGTAGAAGTCTGTGTTTTTCTACTTGAATTCTTTGCATAATTCAACTTTTTTCTCAAAAACTACTCACACTACAGCTTCCAGACTAGTTTTATTCAATTTTTCAGATATTTTTCCATATGAATCCAGCATAAGTTTTTCAAAAACTAGTCCCCAAACAATTCAGCATCTGTGTATTTCACCGGAGGAACTGAATTCCGGTCGAAATCTTTCACTCTGTATAGCTCGTTAATGAAGCGTTTATGGATATATGTTTATATGAACTTTTTTCTTATTTTTACCTCTACTATCACGTATTGATTTATTTTACCATAATTATGAATCACCCTGTATAACTATACAGGGTATGAATTTGAAAAAAATCGGTCGTCATTTTTGAGAAAATCGTGAAAAACATGTTTTTTCAGTGATTATCCGCCATTTTTCTCAAGAATATTACGGAGCTCCTGAAATTTTCCCAGAAATGAGACTCATGTCACTTGATAGGGCTTATAAATAGCTATCTAGGGTATAAATTTGAAGAAAATCGTTAGAGCCGTTTTCGAGAAAACCGTGAAAAACATGGTTTTTTAGTAATTATCCGCCATTTTTTCCGCCATCTTGAATTGAATTTCTTATTGTCGGATCCTCATGGTATAAGGACCTTAAGTACAAAATTTCAAGTCAATCGGTTAATTTGGAATGGAGTTATCGTGTTCACAGACATACACACACACACACACACACACACACACACACACACACACATACACACACACACATACACACACACAGACCAATACCCAAAAATCATGTTTTTGGACTCAGGGGACCTTGAAACGTATAGAAAACTTGAAATTAGGGTACCTTAAATTTTTTGGAAAGCAATACTTTCCTTACCTATGATAATAGGGCAAGGAAAGTAATAAAGTAACCGTGTGCTGTTCCTCTCCCAAATTTAGATAAAGTTACATATAGTCCGATATAGTTTTTCTTTTTCAACTTCCGATCACATAGCATAAGACGCAGAAGAGCGGTAGGGGCGTGATTTTCATCATCCCCACCAAAAACCAGTGCGACCAGATCGTCAATTGTTGTCGAGTTAAAGAGCCAGAAACATGGCCGCCTCACTTGAGTCTGCCGTCAAGTGCTATTTGCGTAGCGTTACTCGGTTTTGCAAGAAACAGCATGAATCCATAGAAGAATGGTTCAATTTGTGCAGGAAACATAATAATCATAATGCCGGGTCTACACGACAACGATATTTGCGCAAACTTAGCTAAAAGCCAGGTTTACGCAAATCTGGCTTTGAGCCAAGTTTGCTCAAACCTCTGTTCACACGACACCAACTTTAACACAAACCTGTATTATAAACTAAACCATAAATAAATTCAATACGAAGTCTTTGAAGTGTTTATAAACTTGAGATGAATAGTAACTCAAGCCTCCTCCTCCTCCTCCTCCCACTTCTCAATAATAATAATCAAGAATATTTTATTAAGCAAGAAATTATATTTTCCAATAATTTCATAATGGTACAGGTTTATTGATGTAATATCAACTGTTCATTCTTGTTTAAAATATTCAATTAAGTCATATATATTTTATTAAACAAGAAATTATATTTTCCAATAGTTTCATAATGAATTTCTTAATTAAGATGAAATATATTGTCAATTATTAATTGTACATTGCTAAAGACGGTCTGGCAACAGAGCAAAGCGAGAAAGAGATATCCGCTTTGTTGAATGGTAGACAAGGTTAGCAATACCATTGCTAATCAAACACTGCCATTATAACGTGGACCTCACTATAGTATCATAATTATTCATCCTTCATTTCATAGTCATATGTTTGACTCGATCATTCAATTTTCCAATGTCAAACTTATCCTACAAGGTAACAGGAAACAAGTAATAGAAAGCAAATCACAATCGTGGAAATGTGTTATTTAATCATTGAAATTAGTTTTTCTTGGTGAATAAAATTCATACTAGATCATTTTAAACAAGAATGAACAATTAATCAGATATACCGGTATCAGCTATCCTCCATAGAAGGCAGTGGAAAGGCAGAGAATCAGCTACGCTGCTCTCCTATCTTTCTCCGATTGTTTTCGGAATTGATTCAAAACTAGTTGTTTTCTGTTAGGGAACAAGTGGGACACTAGATAATTATTATGGTGAGGTCCACTTCATAGTGGAAGTGAAGAAAGATAGGAGAGCAGCGTTGCCGATTCTCTGCCTTGGATAGCGGATACCGGTATATCTGATGTAATATTTACTGTTTAAAATAATCAATTATGTTATTGTCTGACCAATTTATTGTTTATTCCAACCATGGAAGTGGAGATCTTCATAAATTTATAAATATTCCCTTGGCTTTTCAGTTGTAATTAATGTAATAGTTTAGTAACTTGTTTTTTTTACCTGGGCACCCGTGGAAAAACCTTGAGGTTTGGCAGGACCCTCAATTGTTCGAGTTGTAAATAAAAATGTTGATTTGATTTTGTTTGTTCGGTGAAATCGTTGTAAATAGCTGATGAGTAGTTTAACTGTAGTTAGATTGATGCGTTATAAAGTTAGCACCTGATTTGTTAAAGTCAACATTGGTATGATATTCTTGTCTGTTATTAGACAAAGAAGGCAGCTCTATCCTTTTTCAACTCCGCGCCGTTGTATAATTTGGCAACGGTGTGGAGCTGGAAAAGGATAGAGCTGCCTTCTTTGTCTTGAGTTACCATTGAATTAGTAGAAAATATCAGAGCTTTGAGCTCTGGTTCCAGACATTTTTTTCCTACAACTTTATACAAAATATCAAAATTGTTATAATTATTCAGTTTACACTGATTGTTTTATTCAATTTGATTATTATAATTGAGATACTTTTGCTATATTTTCAGGAAATAAAACGAGAGCCTGTCGTGTTTAAACCTCTGATTATTCCAAGGCGTCTTCAAAAGGAACTTCCCTACAGAATCAAGCCGAAACATCGCCACAATATGAGGAAGAACGCTCCCAAGATAGACAGAGTGGCTGTTGTCAGGGATGTCGAAGAATCTAAAGTAAGTTATTTGTAATCAGTTCATCATTATTGAATTCTTTATTGATTCATACAATAAGTACATCATCATCAAAATGATAGGGAGAGAAAAATAAGATAACCTTGTTCTATTCCTCTCCCAAATTTAGATAAGGTTTCATGTAGTCCGAATTAGGTCAAGTCTTGTATTTGTTCACTTCACAAAATGTTCAGTCCTTAATTATTTTCACAACGTAGGTTTTGAAATTTAGATGCTTCAAAACCAAACATAGAAGAAATATTTCATATTATTATCACTAAAATAGGAAATATTCACATATTAAAGAAATAATTTTGCAGGGCCAAAAAACAAACAGCTGAAAGTGCCTTCAAGTAACCAGACTGGTCCACCAATATATTCCTCGGTTTCCGTTGTTTCGGCGGGCCCGTTTCGTTCCCAAAACCTTTCTTTTCCAATTATTATTAAACAAAAATCCCAGAGGCGAGGCTTCCGGTCATCTCTGGATTCGCCGATGACTGGACAAAAATTGCTATGTAATGTGTATATTATTAAATTGAAAATATTTAAAATAAATACAAAAAAAGGTGAAGAAACCAAAAGAGATACGTTTTTGCGAGCGTGCCAAGCTTGAATGAAGTAGACTACTGCATCATCAGTTCCATCCGTTCAATGTGATTCTCAAAAATATGCGATTCCAGTAATGCTATTCAGCATTGGTAACCACCACTCTTCTACATCATTACTCTCCCTCTCCCCGTAAACGATGGTTGAGTAAACGGTCAAAGACATCGCTGTTTTCTGCGATTCCACTGTTCCGCGCCAGTGTTGCAAACCGTACGATAATTATTTTGTATGCAATTTGTGATTGATTATTATTATTTCTTCTATGTTTGGTTTTGAAGCATCCAAATTAAAAAATCTACTTTGTGGAAATAATTAAGAACTGAAAATTTAGTGATGTGAACAGCTACAAGACTTAACCTATTTCGGACTATGTGTAACCTTATCTAAATTTGGAAGAGGAATAGCACAAGGTTACCTTATTTTCTCTCCCTGTCATTTTTGATGATGTACTTGTTGTATGAATCAATAAAGAATAAAAAATTTCAATTTTTTAAATAAATTTGAGGGCCAGTTTCCGAGCTTGAGATTTAGCCAAGTTCTAGACTTTTCAACTCTAGGATTTTGAATAGTAAGCTTATCTTGATGTCATCTACCAGTCCACCTAGTCATCTTGACTAGATGTCATCTTTTTCGATAAATAATCGTCCAAAATGAAACATTATCTTTAAATGGCATCAATGTCCGAAACATGTTGTGATTAAATATTTCAAAAAGGGTACTAAGATTTTTATTTTTCTTTCTATTATCTTTAAAGTATGGGAGGGGGTGCAGCTTTCATTCAAACTTTCAACTGAATTATTCCTGGAGATGACTGAGCCAAAAAGTCACGCCTCGCCCCTGGAAAATCCAAATTAAATCCTGTAAATTTATTTTCCTACAGTTACCTTAAAAAGTGGCCATTCCTGCACTGATTACAGAACGCAAAGAATCACTTTTCCGCTCTAGTGCGGGAAAATTTTTTTCGCCAAACTTGGATGTAATGAGCTGGTTTACGTGCGTCATATGGAGGCCGAAAGTGATTGTTTTCCGACCAGGCCGGTAAAACTTTACGGCCCTAGGGCTGTAAAATGACCTTGAATAACAGCTGATCGTTTCCGATCTCACAAAAATCATAGAGAGATAATCTCATAACGACTGTAATAATCTATATAATTATGTATCGTGAATCGCGGTATTATGTCTATAATATATTTTATAAATTACTGTTTCATAATTTGATATTTATTATTGTGTTTTTGTTATCAAACAATAGAATACGATGATATCTCTATAGCCTCAACAATATAATGTTTGATGCATTATCCATTGTCAGAAAGGTACGTATCGCAAGTATTTAAAAGTGAAGAATCGAATTTGAAATCAAAGTACAATAATTGTATCAATATTTAAAAGTGAGGTAGAGTAATAATTGTTTCTTTTTTATTATCGAATTCCACTTCTTAATGCAATACAATCAACAATAATAATAATAAGAAAATACAGCAGAGATCTGAAGTTTAAGGTAAGCCTACTGGTGAAACTCAGCTTTGACTGAAAAATACCTAGTAATTTTTCGGTAATTCATTATTAAAACTTTTAGATAATTTTACTTCAATATTAAACCATATAGAGAAAACATTAGGCCCACTCAAGATTGAATCTTCGAATGTTTTCTCTATGATTTAACTATTTCCAGAGCAATATTTTGTTGTGAAAATGCCGGCAAACCGGCTTCAAATTTGCCGCTATACACTATTATAGTAGCCTACATACGTTACCTGACTTAATTCAGAGTGAAAATTTTATTGTGAGACATAATAATATTAATTTTAATAATATAAGTCATGAGCCAAAGTCTGTAGTTGTACGCTTTTTAGGAGTGAAGTAAACTTTTTTAGAAGTCTAGTTCACAGTACCTACAGTATTACGTGTATGCTAAGTGTTATCAGTCAGGCCTCTACGTTCAACAATACGGAATGGCCGAGAGGGTAAAGGCGTAATACATCAGAACTCAAAGCTCAGTGAATAACAAACATGATCTAGGTTCGAATCTCGGTCAATGACATTTTTTTTTGTCGATGAATTTCGACTTTTATTAGCTATTTTTTTATATTAGTTACCGTAATTTAAATTTCAATCAATTTTTTTAGATATATTTTGAGACAAAACTGTGAAATGTGCAATTATATTAATTTTTTCATCACATTATTTCAAAATAGTAATGAAAATTCTATTCATCCATCTATCCATGAGATATTGCACCGGGCGCAAAGCGCGAGCTATAAAAATTCAAACAATTATTCGAAATATTAATAGTATAAAAATATGGTCACTATTGTAAATTATTAATTAGTAATATTGAAATTAATTGACAGTAAAAGTTGTCATAACCAAGATTCAAACTATCATAATAGGCTGTTTGAATTTTATTTATTTTTCAATTTCTTTTATATTGGGAAGTTTTTTTTTTGGTGTGGCGAAAAATAGCGTTCGCAACACGGGCAAAAATATTTTTCGACCCTAGGTGCGAAATATACTATTTCTGCACTCCAGATTTGCAACATGGCAATGCAAAATAGTTAGTAGGTTATATGGAACACCAGTGCAGCAAAATCAAAATTAAGTTGGTAACAGTGACTGTGGTGCACGTTATAATAATATTAAGGACAACAGTGGATGACAGCGACATGAGTGACAGCCGCCTTCATTCATTTACTACTACATTATTATTCAATTTTGAATAAATTAAGGTTTTTATCAATAATAAAATTACACAGAAAAACATTTGATGGATTTCAGCGAATTTTACCCATAATTACCCACTTTTCATATTCAATGGTAACTGTAGGAAAAATTTAATGTGAAATACTTGCGCAAAGTTCCTCTGCTGCACTCAAGAAACCATTCCGCCCGAGCCGTAGGCTCGGGCGTAAACGTTTCTTTCGGTGCAGAAAACTGTCTTTTTGCGCACTAGTTGCACAAATAACTATTACAATTGAGTAAATGCAATATCTCAGTAAATTCCTCCTTTATTTTCTATTCTGAAATAATGATTTTTTAATTTTTCAAATTTCTTTTAGGTGGCAAGCTTAATGGCGAAACTGAAGTCCAACTACAAGGCCAAGGTGAGGCAGCAGAAACGCGACACGGCTGCTAGACTGAAAGAGCATCGACAGACTCACCACTTGGAGGAAATGCAGCGACAGAGAAAGAGAGCCGATAAAATCAAAGCTCAACACAGGAAACAGGCCAAAAAACAGGCTCAATCAAGCACCTAACACGAGAGAATCACATCAAAATGTCAGCATTAGCCCAATGTAATTCAGTGATGCTACTATTGCTGACTCGCTGTCACTTAAGAAGGTATTTTGTACAGATTTGTAATAAATGATTGTGGATCCATACTGAGGTAATGTTTTACAAACATGATTGTGGGGAACAGTTTGAGACTATTGCCCGTTTGCACAAAATCCGGTTAAATTTTAATCGTGATTGATTTCACGCGAACCAATCAGAGAACGCTTTTTCAAGAAATATGTTTCTCCGATTGGTTCTCGTGGAATTAATCACGGTTGAAATTTAACCGACTTTTATGCAACCGGAACTATGAGTTTGGATGAATGATTTGTCAGTTGTTTCTATTGAGAGCAAATATTGTTTGAAATTGAAAGAATAAGGGCTGGTTTCCGAGCTCGGGATTTAGCTAAGTTGTTCTAGACTTTAAACAGCTGGAGTCAGAAAATTGGCTTTCCGAAACGGGGCGTAGTCGCAGTTTTATGACAATCTTCATTTTCTGATTTCTATAATTGGAAACGTTTTCCCTTGACGAAATGAAACATTCCTAAATGTTTCAAGTGTTTGTGTTTTGTTTCAATGTGGAAGTTAGTGAAGAATTGGAAAGTCGCACATAACCTTTATTTGGACAATTTATTTCATGAAATTGGGATGAAAAAAGTTTTGGAAAGTAGTCTGTTTCTTTGTCCTTAAGTTGAATAAATAATAAATGATTGGAAATAGTTGATACTTAACACTATTTTCTCTTTATTTTATTTTGTGTTCAATTTTCTTGTTTTTCGAAATTTAATTCATATGTGGACTGCGACTATGCCCCGTTTCGGTAAGCCAATTTTCTGACTCCAGCTGTTTAAAGTCTAGAACTTAGCTAAAGACCAAGCTCGGAAACCGGCCCTGAGACGTTGATGTTGTCAATAAAATTTTATTTATATCTGTTGGTATTGACAACATCAATGTACTTTTTTGTACTATTTTACACGACATGCAGTCAATTATTTTAAGTAAATAAGTCGTGTAAAATACATCAGAAAAGTGTGTTAATTCATCGCATCTCGGAATAGATTGAGAAACCATCAACGTCTTAGTGCCGGTTGCACAAAAGCCGGTTAAATTTTAACAATGATTAATTCCCCGAGAACCAAACAGAGAAGCAGTCTTATCAAAAAGGCCTTCTTTGATTGGTTTTCGTGAAATTAATCACGGTTAATATTTAACCGGCTTTTGTGCAACCGGGCCTTATTTTTTCAATTATATAGAGAAGTACCACAACATCTCTTACCATACAATGAAATTATTACAAATATCGTTTCTTTCAAACAGTTTGAGCAAACTTTCTGGATAAACGATTTGCCAGTTATCGCTAATGATGACAAACATTGTTTGTCCAAACTATTAAAAATGTTTGTCCCTTGACAAACATGTTTGTCAAACATTCTTCAAGTCAGTGTGGACCAAGCTTGAAACTACCTGTGTAGATTGTTATTGATTGTCTGTTGTAGACCTCAGGTTTGTAATAAATAAATTAATATTCTATGTGGGTGAAGTAGTTTTATTTTACCACTTTGTAGCGCCTAGAAATTATGATTTGAAAATAATTTTTATTCTTATTGATTTGAGTTATTCTTTGTTGAAGTAGTTTTATCGTCGGTTAATATTGTTGGATTCATAAAAGTGTTTTTTTTTTAATTTCTTGGATCCAGATCAACCTCTCTTTCGTAGTATGGTTTGGATTGAGGTTGAAGGTTCGATTCCTGTTCAGCCTGGCTGGCATTTATAAATAATTATCAAGCATTCAACTGATTCATATCATTATCAATTAATTGAAGTAAATTTGAAATTACTTGTAGAGTTGTGTATTATAAATGTAAATTTCTGTGATATAAACTACAATTTTAATTTAAGCAATTTAAAGTGAGTATTCATATTTCTTCACTTTATACTCTTCCAGGAGTTTGAATAATATCATAGGGAAAATATAGCATAGGAAGTTATACCTCATGGTATAGGGCGTTCATGATCCAAATTTCACTGTTAACTCAAGCCGATAGTCCTATAGTGAGGTCCACGTTATAATGGCAGTGGATAAAGATAGGAGAATAGCGATGCCGATTCTCTGAATTAATTAATTATATTTCTACACTGTTAAAAACATTATTGTCGTCGTTGTGGACCTAGAAAAGTATAGTACCACCGGCTTTGTCGAATGATAGACAAGGATAGCAA